>NW_027286537.1:0-205000 GCF_022747635.1 Hetaerina americana
TGAGTTTATTATTTTGAAGAGACTGCCAAGTCTCCTTCCACTGATGCAGGACCGAGTTCCGCAAGGCGGCCTTCACGTCCTCCATTGGAACCAAGGTGGAGTCGGTCTCGGGTTGTCGAAGGGCATCCTTCGCTGCCTGGTCAGATTTTTCGTTGCCTCTTATGCCGACGTGACCAGGAGTCCATATAAAGGAGACCCTGTTCCCCTTTCTCTGAAGGGACAACAGGGTATAATGGATCTCCTGGACTATCGGGTGCACAGGTGCAAAGGCCGATAAAGATTTTAGGGCGCTCAACGAGTCGGTGCAGATGAGGAAAGAGCCATTGCTTTCTTTTATTTCTCCTAGGGCCGTCCTTATGGCTGATAGCTCGGCTGTGAAAATGCTGCAAGAAGTGTGCAGTTTTTTCCTCACGACTCCATGGTAGTGGGACACGACCGCATAGGCACATGCAGATTCTGACTTTGACCCGTCGGTGTAGACTGGGACAAAGTCAGAAAGTGAGCTGAGGACGGCACTGAAGAGCTGCTGGTATTCGGAATCGGTCGTTTTGGCTTTGCGGCGTGCACTGGAAATGAGTTTAATATCCGGCATTGGTGTTAACCAAGGCGGATAGTTAGCATAGGAGACGGGGCATATTTGAGGAAATGTAAAATTTACCTCATTAATAAAATCATTAAAACGAACGGCAAAGGGCCTAGTTGCCCTTCTCCGCCTGTTAAATAAGTCTAAAAACCGTTGGTTAAAAACTATGTTAAAACAAGGGTGGATTGTCTCTGATAAAATTTTACAGGCATAGTTGCCCATTAAAATCATCCTGCGGGTTTCCAACGGAGGCTCCCCTGCGTCTGCAAGTAAGCTTGGGACTGGGCTTGTTCTAAATGCCCCGGTGGCCAACCGTATCCCAGCATTGTGGACACATGTGAGTGGTCTCAAGTAAGACTCTCGTCCTGAGGAATACACTATGGAACCATAGTCCAGTTTGGATCGCACCAAGCCTCTGTACAATAAAAGCATGGTGGAGCGGTCTGCTCCCCAAGTGGAGTGAGTTAAAAACTTTAAAACGTTGAGGGTTTGGCGACACCTCTCGCGTAACACGCGGATATGCTCCCGCCAGTTCAGCTTTTGGTCCAGGATCATGCCGAGAAAGCGGACGGACTCCACAAATGGAAGAATCCTACCCAACAGGGTTAGGGTCGGGGTAACGTGGTAACCGCGAAGACGGTGAAAGTGCACGCATTTCGTTTTCTCCATGGAGAAACGAAATCCGTTCTTTCGCGACCACTCTCCCAGTTTGTTTAGAGTCACCTGGGCTTGCCTGGAAGCGTTTGGCAGTCGTGTCGACCGGCAAAATATGGCTAAGTCGTCCACATAGAGCGATGCCATCACCGGGGCATTGATGCATTCCACCACGTCGTTGATGGCGATGGCAAATAACGTCACGCTCAGTACTGAACCCTGGGGTACCCCGTTCTCCTGTGTAAAAGATCGGGATAAGTGCTTCCCAGTCCTTACTTTAAAAAGGCGGTTAGTTAAAAAATTTCTGATAAATAGGGCCATGTTGCCTCTAAATCCCCACTTGTGGAGCGTGTTGAGGATTCTCCATCGCCACACACTATCATAGGCCTTCTCCAGGTCGAAAAAGACTGCTATGACGTGTTGACGGTGGAGAAAGGCTTCCTGGATGAAGTTCTCAGTGCGAACCAGATGGTCTGTCGTGGACCTGCCACGCCGAAAGCCGCACTGAGCGTCGGAGAGCAGGTGTCGACTCTCCAAGCACCACATGAGACGTCGGTTTACCATCCGTTCCATCACCTTGCACAGGCAGCTGGTGAGAGATATGGGACGGTAGTTGTTCGGGTCATTTTTGTCCTTGCCCTGTTTTGGGATTGGTATCACGATGGACTCTCGCCAGGCATTTGGAAAACTGCCCTCGTTCCAAAGTTGGTTGAGGGTATTTAGGACCTCCCCAATCGCAGTTTCCGGAATGTTCCGGAGAAATGCGTTGTGGATTTCGTCCGCCCCTGGCGAGGTGTAATGGGAGTCTTCGATGGCGGATTTAAGCTCCCAGGACGTGAAAGGCTCATTGTAATATTCACTTGTAGGACCTGCACCAAAATTGAGAGGGACTCTCTCGCATCGCCTCTTCAGGTTCGCAAAGTCCGCGGCATAGCCCTCGTCACTGCTATTGGCCGCGAACTGACTGGCAAATATGTTGCTTATTTCGGCAGGTGAATTAACCACCCGGCCAGCAACAAGCAATGGCGAGATGACAAATGAGCCCTTGGACCCGGAGATTTTCTTGACTTTGTCCCATACCTGACCAAGCGGCGTGCGATGGTTGATGGTAGAGACGTATTCTATCCAGGAAGCCCTCTTGGCCTCCTTCACGGCCCTTCGAGCTCGCGCTCTCAGGCGGCGGTACGATGCCAGATTAGTTGCCGTGGGATATTTTCTAAAAATATTTAATGCTTTTTTCCTCGCCCGAATCGCCCGGTCGCATTCCCCGTTCCACCAAGGGACAGGAGCTCGATTAATGTTCCCGGACGTACGAGGGATACTTTTGGTAGCTGCCGCCAACAGCGTTGAACTTAATTTATCGACGTTGTGCAACGCGTCGAAACTTGCGTCGTGTTTATATGTAAACGTACGCTTGAAAAGTGGCCAGTCCGCACGGTTAATACGCCATTTTTCCGGAGGTTTTGAAATGGTGGGCGAAGAGTCTTCTTTAACGAGTAGAAGAGGAAAATGGTCACTCCCACAGAGATCGTTGTGGGTGGACATTTTCAGCTTTGGGGCTAGACTTCTCGAGCATAGACAAAGACCTATTGCTGAGAATTCCCCATTGAAGCTGTTAAACCGGGTTTTTTCGCCGCTATTTAATAAAAACAGGTTAAAATCCTCAATAAAGTTGGATAAAATTCGACCTCTCCTATTACTTTGGGTTTCTGGCCCTCCCCAGAGAGGATCATGGGCATTAAAATCTCCCATCAAAATGAACGGCTGAGGAAGCTGGTGGACAAGGGCTTCAAGGTTCAGGCGGGTCACCGGTGCACCCTCTGGCAGATACACGTTGCATAACGTCATCCTCTCAGGGGTGTGCACCGTGACAGCGACGGCCTGGAATGGAGAGTTCAGTTGGACTCGCGAGGTGTTAAGGGCCTCACGGGCCGCAACTGCTACTCCCCCTTGGGCTCGTTGGCCACTTAGGTCATCCGTAGCAGTAGTTTTAGGGGTTTGTAGGGTGCGTCGACAGCTATGGTCATTTTGCACCACTGTCATTACGTAAAACTTATGTTCCTTTTAAACTAGGAATAAGTAAACAGATAAATACGAATAAATATATAAATAAATAAAATAAACAAAAAAAAAAAAGGAAAATGCTAAAATCAAAAGCATTAAAATTATGAGCTCCGAAGCTACAGCTGCCCCATTAAACCAGTTGCCCTTAAAAAAGTTAAGACTCGATTTATAGACCCAGAGTCATCCCCTAAAATATTTTTTAAGTCTCCCCTTATCTTCAACATGTCTCTGGCCCTTTGGTATGTTGTACATTCCGTCAGGATATGTTTTATCGTCAGGGGTTGGAAACACTCATTGCAGCGGGGCTGTTCTTTTACCTCCGCAAAGAGGTACGAATGAGTGAGGGCAGAGTGTCCTATTCTCAGGCGCGTAATCATGACCTCTTCCCTCCGAATGTTCCGGATGGAAGAGGACCATGGTGAAACGACCGGTTTTATTGCCCTGAGTTTATTATTTTGAAGAGACTGCCAAGTCTCCTTCCACTGATGCAGGACCGAGTTCCGCAAGGCGGCCTTCACGTCCTCCATTGGAACCAAGGTGGAGTCGGTTTCGGGTTGTCGAAGGGCATCCTTCGCTGCCTGGTCAGCTTTTTCGTTGCCTCTTATGCCGACGTGACCAGGAGTCCATATAAAGGAGACCCTGTTCCCCTTTCTATGAAGGGACAACAGGGTATAATGGATCTCCTGGACTATCGGGTGCACAGGTGCAAAGGCGGATAAAGATTTTAGGGCGCTCAACGAGTCGGTGCAGATGAGGAAAGAGCCATTGCTTTCTTTTATTTCTCCTAGGGCCGTCCTTATGGCTGACAGCTCGGCTGTGAAAATGCTGCAAGAAGTGTGCAGTTTTTTCCTCACGACTCCATGGTAGTGGGACACGACCGCATAGGCGCATGCAGATTCTGACTTTGACCCGTCGGTGTAGACTGGGACAAAGTCAGAAAGTGAGCTGAGGACGGCACTGAAGAGCTGCTGGTATATGGAATCGGTCGTTTTGGCTTTGCGGCGTGCACTGGCAATGATTTTAATATCCGGCATTGGTGTTAACCAAGGCGGATACTTAGCATAGGAGACGGGGCATATTTGAGGAAATGTAAAATTTACCTCATTAATAAAATCATTAAAACGAACGGCAAAGGGCCTAGTTGCCCTTCTCCGCCTGTTAAATAAGTCTAAAAACCGTTGGTTAAAAACTATGTTAAAACAAGGGTGGTTTGTCTCTGATAAAATTTTACAGGCATAGTTGCCCATTAAAATCATCCTGCGGGTTTCCAACGGAGGCTCCCCTGCGTCTGCAAGTAAGCTTGAGACTGGGCTTGTTCTAAATGCCCCGGTGGCCAACCGTATCCCAGCATTGTGGACACATGTGAGTGGTCTCAAGTAAGACTCTCGTCCTGAGGAATACACTATGGAACCATAGTCCAGTTTGGATCGCACCAAGCCTCTGTACAATAAAAGCATGGTGGAGCGGTCTGCTCCCCAAGTGGAGTGAGTTAAAAACTTTAAAACGTTGAGGGTTTGGCGACACCTCTCGCGTAACACGCGGATATGCTCCCGCCAGTTCAGCTTTTGGTCCAGGATCATGCCGAGAAAGCGGACGGACTCCACAAATGGAAGAATCCTACCCAACAGGGTTAGGGTCGGGGTAACGTGGTAACCGCGAAGACGGTGAAAGTGCACGCATTTCGTTTTCTCCATTGAGAAACGAAATCCGTTCTTTCGCGACCACTCTCCCAGTTTGTTTAGAGTCACCTGGGCTTGCCTGGAAGCGTTTGGCAGTCGTGTCGACCGGCAAAATATGGCTAAGTCGTCCACATAGAGCGATACCATCACCGGGGCATTGATGCATTCCACCACGTCGTTGATGGCGATGGCAAATAACGTCACGCTCAGTACTGAACCCTGGGGTACCCCGTTCTCCTGTGTAAAAGATCGGGATAAGTGCTTCCCAGTCCTTACTTTAAAAAGGCGGTTAGTTAAAAAATTTCTGATAAATAGGGCCATGTTGCCTCTAAATCCCCACTTGTGGAGCGTGTTGAGGATTCTCCATCGCCACACACTATCATAGGCCTTCTCCAGGTCGAAAAAGACTGCTATGACGTGTTGACGGTGGAGAAAGGCTTCCTGGATGAAGTTCTCAGTGCGCACCAGATGGTCTGTCGTGGACCTGCCACGCCGAAAGCCGCACTGAGCGTCGGAGAGCAGGTGTCGACTCTCCAAGCACCACATGAGACGTCGGTTTACCATCCGTTCCATCACCTTGCACAGGCAGCTGGTGAGAGATATGGGACGGTAGTTGTTCGGGTCATTTTTGTCCTTGCCCTGTTTTGGGATTGGTATCACGATGGACTCTCGCCAGGCATTTGGAAAACTGCCCTCGTTCCAAAGTTGGTTGAGGGTATTTAGGACCTCCCCAATCGCAGTTTCCGGAATGTTCCGGAGAAATGCGTTGTGGATTTCGTCCGCCCCTGGCGAGGTGTAATGGGAGTCTTCGATGGCGGATTTAAGCTCCCAGGACGTGAAAGGCTCATTGTAATATTCACTTGTAGGACCTGCACCAAAATTGAGAGGGACTCTCTCGCATCGCCTCTTCAGGTTCGCAAAGTCCGCGGCATAGCCCTCGTCACTGCTATTGGCCGCGAACTGACTGGCAAATATGTTGCTTATTTCGGCAGGTGAATTAACCACCCGGCCAGCAACAAGCAATGGCGAGATGACAAATGAGCCCTTGGACCCGGAGATTTTCTTGACTTTGTCCCATACCTGACCAAGCGGCGTGCGATGGTTGATGGTAGAGACGTATTCTATCCAGGAAGCCCTCTTGGCCTCCTTCACGGCCCTTCGAGCTCGCGCTCTCAGGCGGCGGTACGATGCCAGATTAGTTGCCGTGGGATATTTTCTAAAAATATTTAATGCTTTTTTCCTCGCCCGAATCGCCCGGTCGCATTCCCCGTTCCACCAAGGGACAGGAGCTCGATTAATGTTCCCGGACGTACGAGGGATACTTTTGGTAGCTGCCGCCAACAGCGTTGAACTTAGTTTATCGACGTTGTGCAACGCGTCGAAACTTGCGTCGTGTTTATATGTAAACGTACGCTTGAAAAGTGGCCAGTCCGCACGGTTAATACGCCACTTTTCCGGCGGTTTTGAAATGGTGGGCGAAGAGTCTTCTTTAACGAGTAGAAGAGGAAAATGGTCACTCCCACAGAGATCGTTGTGGGTGGACATTTTCAGCTTTGGGGCTAGACTTCTCGAGCATAGACAAAGATCTATTGCTGAGAATTCCCCATTGAAGCTGTTAAAGCGGGTTTTTTCGCCGCTATTTAATAAAAACAGGTTAAAATCCTCAATAAAGTTGGATAAAATTCGACCTCTCTTATTGCTTTGGGTTTCTGGCCCTCCCCAGAGAGGATCATGGGCATTAAAATCTCCCATCAAAATGAACGGCTGAGGAAGCTGGTGGACAAGGGCTTCAAGGTTCAGGCGGGTCACCGGTGCACCCTCTGGCAGATACACGTTGCATAACGTCATCCTCTCAGGGGTGTGCACCGTGACAGCGACGGCCTGGAATGGAGAGTTCAGTTGGACTCGCGAGGTGTAAAGGGCCTCACGGGCCGCAACTGCTACTCCCCCTTGGGCTCGTTGGCCACTTAGGTCATCCGTTCTAAAAACAGTGAATCCCTTCAGAATACCCTTATCTTCAGCCTTAAAATGGGTCTCTTGGAGACAAACACAAGAGGGTTTAAAATCTTGGATTAAAATGGCCAGCTCCTCCTTGTGCCGATAAAAGCCATTGCAGTTCCACTGCAGAATGGAACACATTTAAAGTGTTAAATTAAAATAAATAAATAAATATATAAATAAATAAGATGACTAAAAAGGGAGATGACCAACTCTATTGAGGTTATCGCTTGAAGCGAAGTTTCCTCTTCCACTCGTTTGCGAAGACCTCAGTATCAGAGATACTCTGGTCCTCTTCAATTACCTCCGGCCTCTTTGGCTTCACTGGAGGCGGCGGGGAAGGTGTATTCTCACGCCCTTTTGGCGTGTTCCCCTTGGTGGTTTTCTGTGGGCTCTTCTTGGAAGGGCCCACAGGAGTAGGTGGCTCCTTGTCCACCTTACTCTTCCCATCCTTCACCCTTTTGGGTTTAGGCACTTGCGTGTTTTCAACTGGGGATTCTTTCGGTATCTCCGTCTGCGTGGCGATGGTACACTTTACACATTGCGTGGTTGCAACGGAAGCAAAGGACCGGGAGAAAGTTGGAGCGATTAGCGCCCTGTATTTTCTCCTCGCTTCCGCATATGGGATTTTTTCAAGGGTTTTTATCTCCATGACTTTCCTCTCTTCGTTCATCTTCGGGCAATCACGAGAGTACACTGGGTGTGTACCCTCGCAATTGACACAAAAAGGTTCCGAAGAGCACTCTTTATCCTCGTGCGCGTCTTTGCCACAGCGCGGGCAGGTGGCCTTACCCTCGCAACGCGACGCGACATGGCCGAACCGTTGGCATTTGAAACAACGCACGGGATTTGGGATGAATGGCCTCACTGGTACCGATTCATAGCCCACAAACACCTTGTCGGGTAGTCTATCACGCGCAAACGTCAAGATCACGGAGGTGCTGTTTACGTTTTCTCCGTTGCGCCTCGTGGTGAGTCGACGACAATCAGTCACTCCCTGAGAGAACATTTCTCTCTTGATTTCTTCGATGTCCACGTATAGGAGGTCGTAGTGACTGATGACTCCCCGACAGGTGTTAAGAGTGCGGTGCACCTCCACCTTAATCGGAATGTCATGGAGCATTCCCATAGCAAGCAGTTTATCGCTTTGTGTATCGTTCAGGGTCTCTATAAGAAGTGTACCATCCCGGAGCTTCTTCACGCTCTTTGGGTCCCCAGGCACAATCTGTGACAAAACTCTGCGAATTAAGAAAGGAGAAACCTTTTTCAAGGTTTCACCTTCCTTTATGCACGACATAATTAAATAGCGCTTACATGCGCCTATGCACTTTTCTCCCCCGCCGGTGTCCGGACGGGATCTTTTTAGTGGTGGAAAGGGTTTTTCCTCCATAATAATTAATTATTCGTCCCTCGGCCTCCCCACCCGCCACGGAGCCACACAATTGGGACGCCACTCCGCCAAACCGGAGCGGTCGCCAGGGCTAACTCGAGGGATATAGCGCTTCAGGAGTGGTTGTCTGTTTCGGGGTGGATCTTCGGTGCAAGGGCCCACCAAAACCCTTACATCTCCGACCTCCCTACGCAGACCCCCGCAACCTTGGCACTCGCCACCGGAGCGAAAACGCGACGGAAGCCGATTGACCGGGAGTGGCTAGCTCCCGGCCTCCCGTTTACACGAAATCCGGGGCCGAAGAGGGGTATCACTCCCCGGTCCATACAGGGCATCCGACACCCTGCTGGGAACCAGAAAGCTCACCCTCCAGGATCCACTTTTCTCCCTTACGGGTCTCCAGGCACGGCAAACACCTGGGCGGATCGCAGGCCAGATGGTATGGCCGCTCACAGACAGTGGATCCACAGCACTGTCCGGACGCATCCCTTGCTGGCTTGGGGTTTGTTTTCGGGGTTTTCTCCCCGCCCTTTTAGTCGCCTCTTACGACAAGCAGGGATACTGCGGGAGTATTCTCTATCCCCCTACCCGCGGGGGGGGGGTCATCCGTTCTAAAAACAGTGAATCCCTTCAGAATACCCTTATCTTCAGCCTTAAAATGGGTCTCTTGGAGACAAATACAAGAGGGTTTAAAATCTTGGATTAAAATGGCCAGCTCCTCCTTGTGCCGATAAAAGCCATTGCAGTTCCACTGCAGAATGGAACACATTTAAAGTGTTAAATTAAAATAAATAAATAAATATATAAATAAATAAGATGACTAAAGAGGGAGATGACCAACTCTATTGAGGTTATCGCTTGAAGCGATGTTTCCTCTTCCACTCGTTTGCGAAGACCTCAGTATCAGAGATACTCTGGTCCTCTTCAATTACCTCCGGCTTCTTTGGCTTGACTGGAGGCGGCGGGGAAGGTGTATTCTCACGCCCTTTTGCGTGTTCCCCTTGGTGGTTTTTAGTGGGCTCTTCTTTGAAGGGCCCACAGGAGTAGGTGGCTCCTTGTCCACCTTACTCTTTCCATCCTTCACCCTTTTTGGTTTAGGCACTTGCGTGGTTTCTATTGGGGATTCCTTCGGGATCTCTGTCTGCGTGGCGATGGTACACTTTACACATTGCGTGGTTGCAACGGAAGCAAAGGACCGGGAGAAAGTTGGAGCGATTAGCGCCCTGTATTTTCTCCTCGCTTCCGCATATGGGATTTTTCCAAGGGTTTTTATCTCCATGACTTTCCTCTCTTCTTTCATCTTCGGGCAATCACGAGAGTACACTGGGTGTGTACCCTCGCAATTCACACAAAAAGGTTCCGAAGAGCACTCTTTATCCTCGTGCGCGTCTTTGCCACAGCGCGGGCAGGTGGCCTTGCCCTCGCAGCGCGACGCGACATGGCCGAACCGTTGGCATTTGAAACAACGCACGGGATTCGGGATGAATGGCCTCACTGGTACCGATTCATAGCCCACAAACACCTTGTCGGGTAGTCTATCGCGCGCAAACGTCAAGATCACGGAGGTGCTGTTCACGTTTTCTCCGTTGCGCCTCGTGGTGAGTCGACGACAATCAGTCACTCCCTGAGAGAACATTTCTCTCTTGATTTCTTCGATGTCCACGTATAGGAGTCGTAGTGACTGATGACTCCCCGACAGGTGTTAAGAGTGCGGTGCACCTCCACCTTAATCGGAATGTCATGGAGCATTCCCATAGCTAGCAGTTTTTCGCTCTGTGTGTCGTTCAGGGTCTCTATAAGTAGTGTACCATCCCTGAGCTTCTTCACGCTCTTTGGGTCCCCAGGCACAATCTGTGACAACACTCTGCGAATTAAGAAGGGAGAAACCTTTTTCAAGGTCTCACCTTCCTCTGCACAAGACATAATTAAATAGCACTTACATGCGCCGATACACTTTTCTCCCCCGCCGGTGTCCGGACGGGATCTTTTTAGTGGTGGAAAGGGTTTTTCCTCCATAATAAGAAATGATTCGTCCCTCGGCCTCCCCACCCGCCACGGAGCCACACATTTGGGACGCCACTCCGCCAAACCGGAGCGGTCGCCAGGGCTAACTCGAGGGATATAGCGCTTCTGGAGTGGTTGTCTGTTTCGGGGTGGATCTTCGGTGCAAGGGCCCACCAAAACCCTTACATCTCCGACCTCCCTACGCAGACCCCCACAACCTTGGCACTCGCCACCGGAGCGAAAACGCGACGGAAGCCAATTGACCGAGAGTGGCTAGCTCCCGGCCTCCCGTTTACACGAAATTCGGGGCCGAAGAGGGGTATCACTCCCCGGTCCATGCAGGGCATCCGACACCCTGCTGGGAACCAGAAAGCTCACCCTCCAGGATCCCCTTCTCTCCCTTACGGGTCTCCAGGCACGGCAAACACCTGGGCGGATCGAGGGCCAGATGGTATGGCCGCTCACAGACAGTGGATCCACAGCACTGTCCGGACGCATCCCTTGCTAGCTTGGGGTTTGATTTCGGGGTTTTCTCTCCGCCCTTTTAGTCGCCTCTTACGACAAGCAGGGATACTGCGGGAGTATTCTCTAACCCCCTACCCGCAGGGGGGTTGGGGTTTGTTTTCGGGGTTTTCTCCCCGCCCTTTTAGTCGCCTCTTACGACAAGCAGGGATACTGCGGGAGTATTCTCTAACCCCCTACCCGCAGGGGGGGTTGAACTTAGTTTATCGACGTTGTGCAACGCGTCGAAACTTGCGTCGTGTTTATATGTAAAGGTACGCTTGAAAAGTGGCCAGTCCGCACGGTTAATACGCCACTTTTCCGGCGGTTTTGAAATGGTGGGCGAAGAGTCTTCTTTAACGAGTAGAAGAGGAAAATGGTCACTCCCACAGAGATCGTTGTGGGTGGACATTTTCAGCTTTGGGGCTAGACTTCTCGAGCATAGACAAAGATCTATTGCTGAGAATTCCCCATTGAAGCTGTTAAACCGGGTTTTTTCGCCGCTATTTAATAAAAACAGGTTAAAATCCTCAATAAAGTTGGATAAAATTCGACCTCTCCTATTGCTTTGGGTTTCTGGCCCTCCCCAGAGAGGATCATGGGCATTAAAATCTCCCATCAAAATGAACGGCTGAGGAAGCTGGTGGACAAGGGCTTCAAGGTTCAGGCGGGTCACCGGTGCACCCTCTGGCAGATACACGTTGCATAACGTCATCCTCTCAGGGGTGTGCACCGTGACAGCGACGGCCTGGAATGGAGAGTTCAGTTGGACTCGCGAGGTGTAAAGGGCCTCACGGGCCGCAACTGCTACTCCCCCTTGGGCTCGTTGGCCACTTAGGTCATCCGTTCTAAAAACAGTGAACCCCTTCAGAATACCCTTATCTTCAGCCTTAAAATGGGTCTCTTGGAGACAAATACAAGAGGGTTTAAAATCTTGGATTAAAATGGCCAGCTCCTCCTTGTGCCGATAAAAGCCATTGCAGTTCCACTGCAGAATGGAACACATTTTAAGTGTTAAATTAAAATGAATAAATAAATAAATAAATATATAAATAAATAAGATGACTAAAAAGGGAGATGACCAACTCTATTGAGGTTATCGCTTGAAGCGATGTTTCCTCTTCCACTCGTTTGCGAAGACCTCAGTATCAGAGATACTCTGGTCCTCTTCAATTACCTCCGGCTTCTTTGGCTTCACTGGAGGCGGCGGGGAAGGTGTATTCTCACGCCCTTTTGGCGTGTTCCCCTTGGTGGTTTTTTGTGGGCTCTTCTTTGAAGGGCCCACAGGAGTAGGTGGCTCCTTGTCCACCTTACTCTTTCCATCCTTCACCCTTTTTGGTTTAGGCACTTGCGTGGTTTCTATTGGGGATTCTTTCGGGATCTCTGTCTGCGTGGCGATGGTACACTTTACACATGGCGTGGTTGCAACGGAAGCAAAGGACCGGGAGAAAGTTGGAGCGATTAGCGCCCTGTATTTTCTCCTCGCTTCCGCATATGGGATTTTTTCCAGTGTTTTTATCTCCATGACTTTCCTCTCTTCTTTCATCTTCGGGCAATCACGAGAGTACACTGGGTGTGTACCCTCGCAATTCACACAAAGAGGTTCCGAAGAGCACTCTTTATCCTCGTGCGCGTCTTTGCCACAGCGCGGGCAGGTGGCCTTGCCCTCGCAGCGCGACGCGACATGGCCGAACCGTTGGCATTTGAAACAACGCACGGGATTCGGGATGAATGGCCTCACTGGTACCGATTCATAGCCCACAAACACCTTGTCGGGTAGTCTATCGCGCGCAAACGTCAAGATCACGGAGGTGCTGTTCACGTTTTCTCCGTTGCGCCTCGTGGTGAGTCGACGACAATCAGTCACTCCCTGAGAGAACATTTCTCTCTTGATTTCTTCGATGTCCACGTATAGGAGGTCGTAGTGACTGATGACTCCCCGACAGGTGTTAAGAGTGCGGTGCACCTCCACCTTAATCGGAATGTCATGGAGCATTCCCAAAGCAAGCAGTTTTTCGCTCTGTGTGTCGATCAGGGTCTCTATAAGTAGTGTACCATCCCTGAGCTTCTTCACGCTCTTTGGGTCCCCAGGCACAATCTGTGATAACACTCTGCGAATTAAGAAGGGAGAAACCTTTTTCAAGGTTTCACCTTCCTTTATGCACGACATAATTAAATAGCGCTTACATGCGCCGATACACTTTTCTCCCCCGCCGGTGTCCGGACGGGATCTTTTTAGTGGTGGAAAGGGTTTTTCCTCCATAATAAGAAATGATTCGTCCCTCGGCCTCCCCACCCGCCACGGAGCCACACATTTGGGACGCCACTCCGCCAAACCGGAGCGGTCGCCAGGGCTAACTCGAGGGATATAGCGCTTCTGGAGTGGTTGTCTGTTTCGGGGTGGATCTTCGGTGCAAGGGCCCACCAAAACCCTTACATCTCCGACCTCCCTACGCAGACCCCCACAACCTTGGCACTCGCCACCGGAGCGAAAACGCGACGGAAGCCGATTGACCGGGAGTGGCTAGCTCCCGGCCTCCCGTTTACACGAAATCCGGGGCCGAAGAGGGGTATCACTCCCCGGTCCATACAGGGCATCCGACACCCTGCTGGGAACCAGAAAGCTCACCCTCCAGGATCCCCTTCTCTCCCTTATGGGTCCCCAGGCACGGCAAACACCTGGGCGGATCGCAGGCCAGATGGTATGGCCGCTCACAGACAGTGGATCCACAGCACTGTCCGGACGCATCCCTTGCTGGCTTGGGGTTTGATTTCGGGGTTTTCTCCCCGCCCTTTTAGTCGCCTCTTACGAAAAGCAGGGATACTGCGGGAGTATTCTCTATCCCCCTACCCGCGGGGGGGGAGAAAAAGATTTGCATACGCTAGGAGCTCCGATATGTTTCAACATTGTCCGCGAAGACTAGCTAGACTGGTTGTTTCCGATCGATTGGACTCTTTATGGCAAGGAGGTGACGAGGACGAGAAACCGCCCGCCCACGCGGTGCGGAGCCTTTACGAGGGACTCTGGGGTAAAGCTGCAGAGGACCACTTGGGCCTTGATGATTCCATGGTGAAATCGATCAACAATAATTTTTTTTTTGATTATTTGTGCCCCAAGGAGGTGAGGATACGACTGAGGGCAACCCGTCCAGGGACCGCAGCTGGCTTGGACGGGATAACGAAACACCATCTGGTGAACTTCCCGGGGATTGCAAAGGTATTGGCGAAGCTCTTTAACTTACTGTTAGGCACAAGATTCTTTCCAAGAGAGTGGAAAAAGAACAGGACCACCCTCCTTCCGAAGGATGGGTGCGATACGAGAAAACCAGAGAATTGGCGACCGATTACAATATCTTCCCTCGTCTCGAGATTGTACTCGGCCCTCATAGCCGAAAGGCTTGGAAGGTCGGTGACTCTCTCCGCGAGGCAGAAGGGCTTTGTATCGGAAAACGGCTGCTTTAGCAATTTGTTCCTCTTAAGCGAGTTAACGAAGCAAGCCAAGGTCAACGGCGGATCCACGGTAGCTCTGTTGGATGTCTCCAAGGCGTTCGACTCGGTGCCGCACTCTGCGATCCTAAAGGCGTTACGCAAGAAGGGGGTGCACCCACACGTACAGCGACTCGTCGCGGAAATGTACACAGGGTCTTCCACGGAGATAGGGGGTTTCGGGAGGGGTATCCAGCTGGACATCCGCAGGGGTGTCAAGCAAGGAGACCCCCTTTCGCCGCTCCTGTTCAATGTGGTTCTAGACCCTCACCTCGATAGGTTGGAGAAATCCAGCCTGGGAGCAGTAGTTCCATCTGGGAAACTTCCCGTACTCGCTTTTGCCGACGACCTGACCCTGATAGGTCAAAACGCGAACGAATGCCAACGGTTGATAGATGCCGTAGTTGAGTACCTCGATGCCCTAGGCATGAGACTCAATGCGAGCAAATGTACCTGTTTCTCGATCCGCAAGCTCAGGAGAACCTACGCCATTGAGGACCCGATGCTAATGATTGGGGACTCATTCGTCCCTGTAACCGACGCAGAAAAATCGGTCACATATTTGGGAATGCCGGTAAGTCCGTGGTACGGAATGGACTACCGAGCCACTGCTAAGTGTCTGGAAAGCAGGGTAGAAAGAGCAGGGAGCCTCGCATTGAAGCCTAGCGAGAAACTACACCTAATACGCTCATTTATTATTCCCAAATTCCTTTACTGACTGAGTGCGGGAGGACCTTCGGTCTCAGCCCTGGAAAGGTTAGACCTTAGTCTGCGTAACGTATATCGCAAGATTTACCACTTACCCAATTCCACCGTCGTTAGCGTGTTCCACGCGCGACGGAGGGACGGTGGGCTAGGTATGCCTCGGTTGCGTTACGCAATCCCGATCTCAAGCATTAGGTCGATGCTTCGTCTGAAGGAAAGTGAAGACCATCTGACTCGGTCCATAATAGCTGCAAGCAGGATCGATGACCGCATAAGGGACCTGGCCCGCGGTCTGAGAATAAGAGCCCCCGAAGGCTTGGGAGAGATAGAGAAAATTAAAAAGACTCTCTGCCAAAGGGAAATTAAGGAATGGTCCTCGAGGAAGTCGCAGGGTGTGGGCATCTCATACTTTGAGGATGACCCCAACGCCAATTGTTGGCTCACGGAGGGCGGGATCCTCCTCCCCTCGCGGGAGATTGAGACGATCAAACTCCGGACGAACACCGTAGCCACGCGTGAGGCCCTGAAGCGGGGTCGCCAGAATCAGGGGCGTGAGCCCTTGTGCCGTAGGTGTGGAGCCCGAGTCGAGACGATCGGGCACATCTTAGGCCAGTTCGTCGCCGTGAAAGGTCTCCGCATTCGGCGACACGAGGCAATCGTGAGGAGCCTTGAGGACCACTTCCTGAAGATCCCTGAAGCAAAAGTCGCGAGAGAGCAGAGGTTTCCGGGGGCACGGAAGGGGAGTACCTGATGCCTGATTTGGTGGTGGCGTTGAAAGACGTGGTCTACGTTATCGACGCCACCGTCAGTTTCGAGGCGGAAGGGTCCCTGGAAGCCGCCCACTCCGAGAAACTTGAAAAGTACGAGCGACTGATACCCCAAGCCAAAACAATGTTCGAGGCAACGGTAGGCAGTGTTGCCAATAGTAGTGGGGGCCCGGGGAGCCCTTCCCAAGGAAACGAAGGCTCACCTAAAAGAGCTCGGCTAGGCGACGAAAGCGTATTTGCGAGCACTATCAGTGGATACGCTCAAGTCGAGCTTGACTATGCTTGCATGCTTTATGGACTTAGATAGTGCTTGAACCAGTGACGAGACAACCATTCCTGCCACAGTCTCTGAAGTGGCAAAAATACGAAAGTATTGTTGTAAATATGTAAAGTAGCTCCAAGCTTGTTACTGTAAATAATGTGAAACGTTTATTAATTGTTAAGTTTACCTGTTTAGAATTTATTATAATCTAGTCATAGTGTTAATGTGAGTACAAACAATAACCAAAACAAGTGAGTAATTATTTCAGGTGGTGTGCCGTTTATACGGAAAGAAACCACAAGGGTCCCTACGACAGAAAAAAGGGGGGAGCCCAAGATGTGAGGGTGCCGCAGCCAGCCCACGCATCACCAATTCGCGGTTCTACCGCGGTCTCGACGATCACTGCGGAGGTTTGTACTCTAGCAAGGCGAATCACCCCAAAGATGGTCATTGGTAGGGTGGTCCGGAGGAACTGGGTGGGGAAGGACAATCCAACGCCCCCCGCTGAGCCAACCGACCCAACCCGAGATAAGGACGTCTAGAGAGTGGATCAAAGATAATCGAGAGGAATCAACAGATCGAAATAAAAAGTCCACGGGGGACTTAAAAATCCCGGAAATGAGGATGGGGAAGTAATTTCCCTCCTTAGTCGTCAGCCAAATGCCTCGTCATCCAATTAATGACGCGCATGAATGGATTAACGAGATTCCCACTGTCCCTATCTACTCGCCAATGCCATAAATTAAATATATAAATGGACAATAAATCTAGGGAAAATAAATAGCGATCACAGAATCATCACCTACAGCTTATGGAAGAACAAAACAAAGTATTCTAAAGGCGAATCGTTATACAACCTGGGAAGTGTAAATTGGAACAAATTTAACGTCAAGCTAAAAGAGGCCCTCTGGAGTGTGGAAAAAATCTTATGGGAACCTACCTGCGAAAACGTAGACAAAAGAGTTGATGCATTCACAGCTGCAATCAAGAAAACAATGGATCAAGTTATCAAGAAAAGAATTCCGAGACCATCCCATTGCCCATGGTGGAACGATAAACTCCACAAAATGAAGAAGAAAACCCAACAACTGTTAAAAACCTACCAGAACAGTAGACATGAAGATCGGGAATGGCATAAAAATGCCTACAAACAACACCTTAGAAGATATAAACACTCAATAAAGTACGCAAAAGAAAAAAGCTGGGAAAAGTTCTCCTCAGAAAACTTTAACAAAAATGCATGGGGGTTTACCTATAAACTCTTCTCAGGTAAACTAAGAACTCCAATAGCCCAAGGGGCCCAGTCCATCCCTGATGGAACCACTCAACTATTGCCTGAGGCAATGAAGAATACCCTAGATAACCTACTTCCAGACGACACACCGGATGACGAGCAACACTCAGTCATTCGAAACGAATACTTTCTAAATCCAGGAAATGAAACGGAAATTAAAGCGTTGGAAGGCGAAGTAAGAGAACAAATATTCCTGATTAAAAGCAACAAGGCACCCGGCCTGGACGAAGTGCATGGGAAAGTTCTCCTACAGGCAGAAGAAACAATAACCCCCATTTTGACAAGACTAATTAATGACAGTCTCTACATGAATTACTTTCCCAAGCAGTGGAAAATTGGGAAACTACACGCCATACTAAAATCAAAGGAGAAGGATCCAAGTAAACCGGGATCCTATCGTCCTATCTCGCTGTTATCGGAAGTAGGGAAGGTATTCGAGAGAATCCTGAAACTAAAACTCGAGCAAAACATTGGCATTGAAACATTAACACCAGCCCCGCAATTTGGTTTTAAGAAGGGGAAAAGCACCTCAGAAGCCATTGAACATCTAATAAATAATATACAAGAAGGTGAACAGAAATACACACTAGCCACATTCTTCGATATAAAAGGTGCATTTGACTCCGCATGGTGGCCGTCAATAATCAAGGAACTCAGACGCCTAAAGGCTCCGGATAAGATCTTAAATACACTTAGAAGTTACTTCGAGGATCGAAAAGTGATATTTAAATCCAAAAACGTCACCATCCACAAAACAGCAACCAAGGGATGCCCCCAAGGATCAGTCCTGGGTCCTCTCCTATGGAACTGTATAGTGAACGACCTTCTTCGAGAAGAGTTACCCCCAGGTTGCAATCTAACTGCATACGCCGACGATCTGGCAGCGACTATCCCGTGTAGCTCTAGGAAAGAAATGGAAGAAAAAGCAAAAAATCTTATAACTATAATAGAAAACTGGTGCCAAAGGAATAAACTGACTCTGTCAACCAACAAGTGCCAGTTCCTGGTCATGGGTAATAGCATGATCAGAAATCCCACAGTCCGAGTTTATGAAAAACAAATTACCAGAAAAAAGTGCGTCAAATATTTAGGTATCGTTTTACATGAAAACCTAAATTTCCAAGAACACGCAAATTATGTAACCGGCAAAATCAAGACTATATTTTACGCCACAAGAAGACACTGCAAAAAACTGTTTGGCTCACCCTCCTTCCGCAAAATTTACGAAGGAGTTGCAATTCCAATACTACTATACGGGTGTGAAAGCTGGGGTGATAGAGCGGCACTCTCAAGAATAAACAGAAAATTGAATGAAGCCCTAAGAGCTTGCCTAATTACAATCACAAAGAGCTACTCCACAGTATCTACGGAGGCCCTGCAAATTATTGCCAATTCTCCACCCATAAAATTCCGGATATCAGGAAGAATTGCAATCATCAAGTGGAAAAAACAAATTCCTTGGCGACATTTCGCATTACAATCAGACGACCTGAACGAGGAAACAAGTATAAGCAGACTAAAACGCTTACTCCGATCCGAAACAATCAAACAATGGAACAAAGAATGGAGCAAATCTACAAAAGGCAGAAACACATATAATATCTTTCCATCAGTTGAGACAAGGGAAAGATTTAATTTTCGCTTCACTTCGGAAATAACGCAAATGCTCTCCGGACACGGAAATTTTAAAGCATACGAAAAGAAAATTGGGAAGACAGAAGAAGACACATGCACGCTATGCAATAAAACAGATAATGCGCAACATAGAATTGAAGATTGCATCAGATTTGAGTTACACAGGCACAGGATCTGGCACCATATGCCCCGGAAAGAAGTATGGCTCAATTATTCAGGAGGCTCTCGTATTAGACATAAATATCATAAAACAGTTCGCGAAATCAGTAGAATAATACTGAATCGCACTACTCGAAATGATAAAAACTCCAAAAAAGAAGGTAGACAAAAGAAAATAAGAAGAGAAGCGCAAGGAATTGTAGCAGCATTAAGGACAAGGGAAGAAAAGAAGATAAGAAGAGGAGAACCCGCGCTGAAAAGCTGTTAATCAAGAAGAGGAAGGAAAAGAGGACGGAAAAGAAGAAAACCCAGCCAAACGGAACCTCGGGAAGGAGAGGAAGACAAGAAGAGGAACACCCGCAGAGGAAAAGACGCCAAACCTGAAGAAGACGAAGGGAAGAATATGGAAAAAGAAAGGAGAAAAGTAATCAAAAAGAAGAGGAGCGTCGGAAGAATGAAGACAATAGAAGAGGAGAACCGAAAAACTTCTGCGATGAAACGGCAAAATCTTTGTAATAAAATAAAATAAATAAATATATAGGAAATTAGAATAGAAGTAATAAATTTTGTTGTAAAAGGGGGACTAAGTCAAAAGACAAGAACCCTCAACCCAAAATTGTAAATGAATTCAATAAAGATTCAATCTGCTCCTCCTCGTGTGGAGGGGAGCAGATAGCCCGGTCTGCTGGAGGAACGAAGGTTCCCCTAGCAGATCGTGCCTTTTTTTTTTTGTCCCTATCTACTTGCCCGGGATGGGCCAACAGATCGGTAAGTCGCGGGGGGTCGGATACCCCGCACCATCTGTTGTTGGAGGGAGAGCTGTCTAAACAGTGCGAACGTGTGTGATTTCAAACGCTAGCACCTGGGCGCAACCAGGAAATTTTTAGTAAAGAAGGATAGTGTTGTAGCGAAAACTATCCAAACTTCCCCTCCTCCAAGAAAGTCCCGCCGCCGCCTCCTCGAGGCTCCTGGGTGGGCAACGGCCGTCAGGCCGGCTGAGAGCGGCTCTTTCGAGGTACAGTGGGAATCCCCTTAATCTGTCTGGTCAGGGCGATCTGCGATCGAACTCAGTGCTCTGGGCCTTTCGCAGAGAACCTTGGCCAGGCTGACGACACGCGGGTTACTAGGCTCATGGATTTGCTTTTGGTGTTGGTCGCGAATGTCCGCGACCGGCAAATCGCGCGATGCGAGGGTGGGGATTGGTTGACACATCAGGCACAGGATAAATGATGAAGCCCGCTCAGGGGGAACATCTCCTGAAAATGAGCTCGGAGTGCAAGCACCCATTCTGTTGCGGAGCTAAACTGAGGTCCAAGCCGAGGGGGAGCAATCCCCCGACGCGAAAAACCAAGTGCGTAATACCCTGGCACCTCTTCGTGGTGAGGGTCGGGCAACGTCTAACCCCACCGGACTGTGAAGCGAGGTGGGGGGACGGCGGCAAAGTCCAGCGGCGCCAAAAACCCTCAGGGGGTTGCCAGCCCCTACAGGGTAATTACGTGGGTATGCTAAACAATAAAGTTGATACTGTCGTCCCTCGTCCGGTCTCGGATATCGGACAAACGCGCTCTCGCGAGAGGCGGGGGGACCTTGTGATGATACTACCGGAAGAGAAGCCCACTGAACCATCTGACGACCAGCGCCAAGAGCATGTTTGTGAAACTTGCAGGCGGTCTTTCACTACGAAAACCGGACTTGGTGTCCACACCCGCAGAGCACATCCTGATGTTGCGGATGAAAAGATTTCGGTTGTCAGGAAGAAGCCTCGGTGGGAGGAGGAGGAGTTACGTCTGCTTGCTAATGCAGAATTGAGGGGTATCAGCAAAGGGGTGCGTTTTATCAACAAGTACCTCCAGGGGGAATTCCCAGAGTGGACCCTGGAGAGGATAAAGTCTAAACGACGGACTCCAGGATAGCGGGGGATTATTAATGCGTTGATGAACGTTCGCCCGGAGGTACTGCCTCAGACTCCTACTCCGCTGACCACGACACGAGAGTCGTTACCCAATTCAGCCAAGGGTAACTGCCAGCTAGAGGAGTGGCTGAGGAATTCAATCCCGAAGCTCTCCGAGGATAGCAAGCACAAGAGTGCACTAATGGCGAAGATCTGCCAAAAGGCTCTCGACGGGGAGGATGCAAAGCTCAATCTCCGATTGGGTGGCGACGGTCTTCCCCAGGACTGACAGAGGTTCTTCTCGACAATTCAAGACCACGAAATCTACGCCCGTATGGAGTCGGAAGATCAGCAGGCGTAACGAGTACGCGCGGGTTCAGACTCTGTTCAAGAAATGTCGAGGGAAAGCCGCCCGGCAAATCCTTGACGGCAAGTCCACGACTCCGGACTTCCTCGGTTCTCGAGAGATATTCCGGTTCTGGGCGGGCCGGATGGAGGAGCCTGGGACTGGCGCAATTTCCCCAGTCGGTGAAAAGCAACCGGCGGCAAAGGGCGAAGACCTGCCCTCCCGTTTGCTTACCGGAGTCATCCCGATTACTCCTTCGGAGGTAACGGCTAATGACCTCAGAACAGAGTCAGCTCCTGGACCCGACGGCGTGACGGTGCGACAATGGAGGGCGGTCGCGCCACTCTTACGCGCGGCTCTTTTTAACGTCTTCCTGTATATACGGAGGATCCCTACCGATCTAGCCCTCTCCCGGACGGTATTCATTCCCAAGGTGCGAAACCCGGCAGAGCCTGGCGATTACCGGCCAATATCGATTGCGTCGGTAATCCTGAGGCACCACCACAAGATCTTGGCGCGCAGGCTACAGACCACCTGCCGGGTAGATGAGAGACAGAGAGCCTTTGGGCCCCAGGATGGAGTCGCTGAAAATACAGCCATCCTGTCGTGTCTCGTCCAAGATGCAAGAGTACGGCGGCGGCAAATTCATCTGGCCATCCTAGATATGGCTAAAGCGTTTGACACGGTCGCACATCCCGCCGTGATAGCCGCCGCTGGCGAAGTTTCGCAAGCCGCAGGTCTACCATCTGAGTACCTGGTCGGACTTTACTCCTCTGCCTTCAAAACCCGCCTAAGCTGGAAAGGCGCAACGAGGGAAGTTACCGTTCGGAGGGGGGTTAGACAGGGGGACCCTCTAAGTCCCTTCTTGTTTAACTGGGTCATGGACCGAACGCTCCGAGCTGTGCCGAACGAGGTTGGATATAGTCTGGGGGCGAACGCGTTAATAAAATCGCCTTCGCAGACGCTGTCATCCTCGTCTCGGAAACCAGCTCGGGAATGCGACGGGCCTTGGCCAGTTTCGAGAGGGAGTCAGAAATACAGGGTCTAACTCTATCTCCATCTAAGAGTCGAACATTCTCCCAGGTACTTGACGGGAAAGGGAAGAGGCTGAAGGTCGTCACGAACCAGCCTTTCAGCCTCCTTTCAGGAGAGAAAATTGGCACACTATCGGCCATTGGTGGGTGGAAGTACCTGGGGGTTAAACTATACGGGACAAGTAGTAAAGATGTGAGGTCGGCATTTTCTCAAGGAATTGAGAGAGTGAGTAAAGCCCCACTGAAGCCCCAACAACGGCTCCAGATGCTCAGGGGCTTTATCCTGCCGAGGCTGTTCCACAGTCTCGTGCTCGGTAAAGTCACCAAGACAAAGCTGGCCTCAATGGATCGGCAGCTGTGGGCGGCTGCTCGCCGATGGTTGTACTTGCCTCATGACGTTCATTAGAGTTACTTCCTCGCTTCTGTGCGGTACGGTGGGTTGGGTATCCCAAACCTCGAAGCCCTGGTTCCCGCCTGGAAAATGGAACGCCTTGGCCGTCTTCAGTCTAGCTCGAGTGTAGTTGCCCGGTTGGCGTATGAATCGCTCGCGGTTCAGCGCCAGATCCACTGGGCCTCTAAGACCCTTGTCCACCTAGGGGTCCCAGCTCACTCGAAGGAGGCGGCGAGGAAGCTATTTGGTGAAACTCTGCATAGATCCGCAGACGGTGGAGACCTGCGTGAGTGTAAGCGCACTGATCTTTCCACCACTTGGGTGGCACGCCCGGAAGGTATCCCCGGGCGGGACTATTGCCACTTTCACCAAGTGCGCATCAATGCGTTGCCGACCCGGATGCGGACCACGAGGGGACGGCGGGAAGGTGGTCTAGACCTGAGATGTCGCGCTGGTTGTAACATCCGAGAATCAGCGGGCCACGCGATCCAGGGTTGTCACCGGACACATGACTTTCGCATCCGAAGACACGATGATGCATGCGGCTTCCTTGCGGGAAATTTGATGGGCAAAGGGTTCAGGGTGGAGCGGGAGCGGGTGTACGCTTCGAACGCGGGCCCCCGGACACCGGACTTAATTTGTGCCAAGGACGGGAAGGTAGTCGTGATCGACGTACAGGTTGTGTCGAACAACCGATCTTTGGACGAGGTGATGGTGCAATGGTCGACTATTATGGGAACAATGAAACCTTGCTATACCAGATATCGGACCGGTGGAGTGTGGCCCAGAAAGATATCAGCGTCACGGCTTGTACCGTGTCTTGGAGGGAAGTGTGGTCAGGGCGATCCGCGGTGGAGGTCAGCGCGCTGGGCCTGTCAAAGAGAACCCTGGCCAGATTGACGACACGCGTTCAGTTGGGTTCATGGATCTGCTATTGGAGCTGGACGCGAATGACCGCGTCTGACAAAACGCGCGATGTGAGGATGGGAATTGGGTGACTCTTCTGGCATGGCTAAATGATGAGGCCAACTCAGGGGGAAGAACTCCTGAAAATAAGCTCGGGGTGTACGCACCCAAACCCTTTGATGAGCTAATCTGATATCCAAGCCGAAGGGGAGCAATCCCCCGACGCGACAAACCAAGTGCGTAATACCCTGGCACCTCCTCGTGGTGAGAGTCGGGCAACGTCTAACCCCGCCGGACTAGGAAGCGAGGCGGGGGGACGGCGGCAAAGTCCAGGGGCGCAATACGCCCTCAGGGGGTTGCCAGCCCCCAAGGGTTATTTTGCTGGGCATGGAAAAAAGAAAAGTGAAAGCTGACGTCCCTCGTCCGGTCTCGGATGTCGGACAAACGCACTCTTGCGACATGCGGGGGGACCCAGCAATGACACTGCCTGATGAATCAACCATTGATCCACCTGACGACCAACTCAAAGAGTTTGTCTGCGAGCTTTGTAGCCGCTCGTTCAGTACTAAGACCGGCCTTGGTGTCCACTTCCGCAGAGCTCATCCTAAAGCTGCGGATGACAAGATCTCGGTCGTTAGGAAGAAACCTCGGTGGGAGGAGTTACGAATGCTCGCAGTAGCCGAGCTGAGGGGTATTAACGAAGGCGTACGCTTCATCGACAAATATCTGCAAGGGGAGTTCCCTGAATGGACCCTTGATAGAATCAAATCTAAAAGGAGAACCCCACGATACCAGGGGTTGCCACACGAGTTGTTGAACGTGCAGCCGGAAATACGCCCTCAAACCCCCCCTCCGCTGAACACAATCGCAGAGCCGTTACCCAAGTCAGCCACGGGTACCTGCCAGCTGGAGGAGTGGCTTAGGAATGTAATTCCTAAGTTCTCCAATGACAGTAAGCACCAAAGTGCAGTTATGGCGAACATCTGCAAGAAGGCTCTCGACGGGGAGGATGTCTCAAACCTAATTTCTAACTGGGTGGCCGATGTCTTTCCCCGCACTGATAGAGGAACTTCCCAACGATTTACCACCACGAGATCCGCCCCAGTATGGAACCGGAAGGTCAGCTGGCGTAATGAGTACGCACGGGTCCAGTCCTTGTTTAAGAAGAACCAAGGGAAAGCCGCCCGGGAAATCCTGGATGGAAAACCCACGAAGCCGGACGCTCTCGGTGCTCGAGAGATGTTCGGATTCTGGGCAGACCTAATGGAGAACCCGGGGACAGGCGCAATCTCCCGAGTCGGTGAAGAACCGCCGGCGGCAGGGGAGCCTCCCCCCTTGCTTAATCAGACACGTCCGGTCACCTCTTTGGAAGTGACCGATAATGGACTTAAAACAAGGACTGCTCCGGGACTCGATGGCGTCACAGTGCGGAAATGGAGAGCGGTCGGACCACTGTTACGCGCGGCCCTCATGAACGTCGTCTTGTACCAACGAAGAATTCCTAACGATCTGGCCCTCAGTCGGACAGTATTCATCCCAAAGGTGCGAAACCCAGAACATCCGGGCGATTACCGACCAATATCTATTGCGTCGGTAATCCTGCGGCACCAGAATAAGATCTTGAACCGCCGGCTAATGAACTCCGGCCTAGGAGACGAGAGGATGAAGGCCTTCGGGCCCAAGGATGGAGTGGCCGAAAATACGGCCATCCTTGCGAGTCTCTTGCAAGATGCGAGAGTCAGGCGGCGGCAATTGCATTTGGCCATATTAGACATGGCCAAAGCATTTGACACGGTTCAACATCCAGCCGTGGTTGCCGCCGCCAAAGAGGTAGCTCCGCAAGCAGGCATACCTACAGGGTACCTGCTTGCGTTGTACTCCGCCATTAAAACCAGGCTTAGCTGAAACGGAGAGCGACGGGGTGTTACTGACGGAGGGGGGTCAGATAGGGGGACCCTCTAAGTCCCTTCTTGTTTAACTGCGTCATGGACCGAACGCTCCGAGCTGTACCGAACGAGGTGGGGTATCGTCTCGGAGGCGAACGCGTTAATGCAATCGCCTTCGCGGACGATATAATCCTCGTTTCGGAGACCAGAGCGGGAATGCGACGGGCCATGGTCAGTTTAGAGAGGGAAGCACAGGTACAAGGTCTAGCTCTGTCCCCATCGAAGAGCAGAACCTTATCCCAGGTACCGGACGGAAAGGTGAAAAGGCTGAAGGTCGTCACGGACCAACCCTTCAGCCTGCTCTCCGGGGAACCAGTGGGCACACTATATGCCATAGGAGGGCGGAAGTACCTGGGTAGTAGGTTAGACGGGGCAGGATGAAAGGACGTGAGGTCAGCACTCGCTCAAGGCATTGAGCGAGTGAGTAAGGCTCCCCTGAAGCCACAACAGCGGCTCCAGGTGCTCACGGGCTTTATCCTTCCGAGGCTGTTCCACAGTCTCGTGCTGGGTAAAGTTACCCGGACAGATCTGGCCTCAATGGATCGGCAGCTCAGAGCTGCGGCTCGCCGATGGTTGTACCTGCCTCATGACCTGACTTTGGGCTACTTCCACGCTTCCATACGGGACGGGGGTTTGGGTATTCCTAACCTGGAAGCCGTGGTACCCACCTGGAAGGTGGAGCGCCTTGGTCGTCTCCAGAACAGTTCGAGTCGAAATGCCCAGGTGGCATATGGGTCACCCGCGATCCAGCGCCAGATATCCTGGGCCACTTAAACCCTAGACCGCCTTGGGGTTTCAGCTCACTCGAAGGAGGCGGCGAGAAAGTTTTTTGGTGGAATTCTGCATAGTTCCGCAGACGGTGGGGACCTGCGCGAGTGTAAGCGTACGGACCTCTCCACCAAATGGGTGGCACGCCCGGGAGGTATCCCCGGGCGGGACTACTGCCACGTCCACCAAGTGCGTATCAATGCATTGCCGACCCGGATGCGGACCACGAGGGGACGGCGTGAGGGTGGTCTAGACACTAGATGTCGCGCTGGTTGTAACATCCGAGAATCAGCGGGCCACGTGATCCAGAGTTGCTTCCGGACACATGGCCTACGCATCCGAAGGCATGATGATGCATGCGGCTTTCTTGCGCAAAACCTTACTGGGAAGGGGTACACGATAGAAAGAGAACGGATTTACCCTTCGAACGCGGGCCCCCGTAAACCGGACATAATATGTTCCAAGAACGGCAAGGTCACTGTTATCGACGTGCAATGCGTCTCGAACAACCTACCTTTGGACGAGTCACATCGGACAAATGTAGAGTACTATGGGAAAAATGAGACCCTACTTTCCCACATATCGGACCGGTGGAGTGTGGCCCGGTCTGATGTGAGCGTTACGTCTTGCACGGTGTCGTGGAGGGGAGTCTGGTCAGGGCGATCTGCGATCGAACTGAGTGCTCTGGGCCTTTCGCAGAGAACCTTGGCCAGGCTGACGACACGCGTGTTACTAGGCTCATGGATTTGCTTTTGGGGTTGGTCGCGAATGACCGCGACCTGCAAATCGCGCGATGCGATGGTGGGGATTGGTTGACACATCAGGCACAGGATAAATGATGAAGCCCGCTCAGGGGGAACATCTCCTGAAAATGAGCTCGAGGTGCAAGCACCCATTCTGTTGCGGAGCTAAACTGAGGTCCAAGCCGAAGGGGAGTAATCCCCTGACGCGACACCCCAAGTGCGTAATACCCTGGTACCTCCTGTTGGTGAGAGTCGGGCAACGCCTAACCCCGCCGGACTGTGAAGCGAGGCGGGGGGAAGCGGCTAAACCCAGGGGCGCCATTCACCCTAAGGGGGTTGCCACCCCCCATAGGGTTGTTGCTGGGCATGAACAAGAAAAAAGTAAAAGCTGTCGTCCCTCGTCCGGTCTCGGATGACGGACAAACGCACTCTCGCGAGAGGCGGGGGGACCAAGCAATGTTACTACCAAAGCCAACAACCAAAGAACCATCTGACGACCAACTCAAGGAGCATGTCTGCGAGTCTTGTGAGCGCTCGTTCGCCACTAAGACCGGCCTTGGTGTGCACATCCGCAGAGCACATCCTAAAGCTGCGGATGACAAGATCTCGGTCGTTCGAAAGAAACCTCAGTGGGAGGAAAAGGAGTTACACCTGCTCGCTGTAGCCGAGCTGAGGGGTATCCGTGAAGGTGTGCGCTTCATCAATCAATACCTGCAAGGTGAATTCCCAGAGTGGACCCTTGACAGGATAAAGTCAAAGAGGAAGACCCCAAGATACCGGGGGTTGCTACAAGAATTGATGAACGCACAGCCCGAGGTACGCCCTCAAACTCCCCCTCCGCTGATCACTCTCGAAGAGCCGGTACCCAAGTCAGCCAGGGGAACCTGCAAGCTGGAGGAGTGGCTTCGGAATGTCATTCCGAAGCTCTCCAAGGACAGTCGGCACAACAGTGCACGCATGGCAACCATCTGCCAAATGGCTCTCGATGGGGAGGGCGTCTCAACCCCGATTTCTAATTGGGTAGCGGACGTCTTCCCAAGGACTGATAGAGGTTCTTC
The DNA here is from genome assembly GCF_022747635.1 of Hetaerina americana. NCBI lineage: Eukaryota > Metazoa > Arthropoda > Insecta > Odonata > Calopterygidae > Hetaerina > Hetaerina americana. The sequence continues at coordinate 28,265 of NW_027286537.1, forward strand.
CCGGCGATTCACCACCACGAGATCTGACCCCGTATGGAACAGGAAGGTTAGCAGGCGTGAAGAGTACGCAAGGGTCCAGTCCTTGTTCAAAAAGAACATAGGGAAAGCCGCTCGGGAAATCCTTGACGGGAAGCCCACGAAGCCGGACGCTCTCGGTCCTCGAGAGATGCTCGACTTCTGGGCCAACCTGATGGAGGACCCGGGGACAGGCGCAATATCCCGAGTCGGTGACAAACCGCCGGCGGCAGGGGAGCCTCCCCCCTCGCTTTTACAGACGAGTCCAGTAACTCCCTCGGAAGTAACCGAGAATGAACTACGAACAAGGACAGCTCCGGGACCCGATGACGTAACAGTGCGACAGTGGAGAGCGGTCGCGCAACTCTTACGCGCGGCCCTCATGAACGTCATCTTGCACACACGGAAGGTCCCTAACGATCTGCCCTCAGTCGGACAGTGTTTATCCCGAATGTGCGAAACCCAGAACATCCGGGCGATTACCGACCAATTTCCATTGCGTCGGTAATCCTGAGGCACCACCATAAGATCTTGGCGCGCAGGCTGACGAACACCTGCCTGGGAGACGTGAGACAAAGAGCCTTCGGGCCCCAAGATGGAGTCTCCAAAAATACGGCCATCTTCCCTAGTCTCCTACAAGACGCACGAGTACGGCGGCGGCAAATACACCTGGCCATACTAGATATGGCCAAGGCCTTTGACACGGTTAGACATCCCGCCGTGAGGTCCGCCGCTGGTGAAGTTGCACTAACCGCGGGTATACCAGCTGAACACCTTGTCGGGTTATACTCCTCTGCAATTCGAACCAGGCTCAGCTGGCACGGCGAAGATCGGGAAATCACTGTACGGAGGGGGGTTAGACAGGGGGATCCTCTAAGTCCCTTCTTATTTAACTGGGTCATGGATCGAACGCTCCGCGCTGTACCGAACGAGGTTGAATATCGTCTCGGTTGTGAGGGCGTAAATGCAATTGCCTTCGCGGACGATATAATCCTCGTCTCGGAGACCAGAGCGGGAATGCGACGGGCCATGGCCAGTTTTGAGAGGTAAGCACAAGTGCAAGGTTTACCTCTGTCACCATTTAAGAGCAGAACCTTCTCCCAGGTACCGGACGGAAAGGGGAAAAGGCTGAAGGTTGTCACGGACCAACCCTTCAGCCTGCTCTCCGGGGAACCGATTCGCACGCTATCTGCCATTGGGGGTGGAAGTACCTGGGAATAAGGTTAGACGGCACAGGTTGCAAAGATGTCAGGTCAGCGCTCGCTCAAGGAATTGATCGAGTGAGTAAGGCTCCGCTGAAGCCGCAATAGCGGCTACAGTTGCTCAGGGGGTTTATCCTGCCGAGGATGTTCCACACCCTCGTGATGGGTAAAGTAACCCGTACAAGGATGGCCTAGATGGATCGGCAGCTCAGAGCTGCAGCTCGCCGATGGTTGCACCTGCCTCATGACGTGAATGTGGGCTACTTCCACGCGTCCATTCGGGACGGGGGTTTGGGTATTCCAAACCTTGAAGCCATGGTGCCCACCTGGAAGGTGGACCGCCTTGGCCGTCTCCAGCACAGCTCGAGTCGAGTTGCCCAGGTGGCGCATGGGTCGCCCGCGATCCAGCGCCAAATCTCCTGGGCCACTAAGACCCTAGACCACCTTGGGGTCCCAGCTCACTCGAGGGAGGCGACGAGGTTTTTTAGTGGAATTCTGCATAGATCAGTACACGGTGGGGACCTCCGCGAGTGTCAGCGTACGGAACTCTCCACCAAATGGGTGGCACGCCCGGGAGGTATCCCCGGGCGGGACTACTGCCACTTCCACCAAGAGCGCGTCAATGCGTTGCCGAACCGGATGCGGACCGCGAGGGGACGGCGGGAGGGTGGTCTAGACATTTTATGTCGCGCTGGTTGTAACATCCGAGAATAAGCGGGTCACGTGATCCAGGGTTGCTAACGGACACATGGCCTACGCATCCGAAGGCACGATGGCGCATGCGACTTCCCTGCGGAAAACCTGAAGGGGAAAGGGTTCATGGTGGAGCGGGAGCGGATTTACCCTTCGAACGCGGGCCCCCGTAAGCCGGACTTAATCTGTGCCAAGATTGGGAAAGTGATCGTGATCGACGTGCAATGCGTCTCGAACAACCTACCTTTGGACGAGTCACATCGGAAAAAGGTAGAGTATTATGGGAAAAACGAGACCTTGATTTCCCACATATCTGACCGGTGGAGTGTGGCCCGGTAAGATGTGAGCGTAACGTCTTGCACGGTGTCGTGGAGGGGAGTCTGGTCGGGGCGATCGGCGGTGGAGCTCAGCGCGCTGGGCCTGTCTAAGAGAACCCTGGCCAGGCTGACGACACGCGTCTTACTCGGCGCGTGGATTTGTTTTTGGGGTTGGCCGCGAATGACCGCGACGCGCAAATCGCGTGATGTGAGGATGGGGATTGGTTGATGGCTTTGGCAAGGCTAAGTGATGAGGCCCGCTCAGGGGGAACAACTCCTGAAAATAAGCTCGGGGTGTGCGCACCCATTTTCTTGCTGAGCTAATCTGATAGCCAAATGCCTCGTCATCAAATTAGTGACGCGAATGAATGGATTAACGTATCTACTATCTAGCGAAACCACAGTTAAGGGAACTGGCTTGGAAGAATCAGCGGTGAAAGAAGGAATAAACGACGGGAGTAACTATGACTCGCGGCAGAACACCTACGCCAGGGTCCGAGGTTCTCCCGGTACTGACCAAGCTGCGTTTACCCTTAGAGTTAGGCGTTCACCTACCCAATCCCACGTAGGTGGGCAAAGGGCGGAAGCGCTTAGCAAATGACGTGTGGTAGGGTTGCGCTACCGCGCACCCAGCGGAAACTCATCCAACGCTGCGAGAGAAACCTTGCTAATATGAGTTCTGTGGGAGAGACAGGTTCCAAGCGGAACGGCTAGCCGTTCCGTCTCTGCTGGGTTCGGCCTCATAGGGGTTGGGTTCGCCTCATAGATAGGTATTAGGGTTTCTTGTTACACCATATCAGCGAGAGCACGAGTCCTTAAATGAGGGGGGGAGCACTCTGTGGGGAGGGTGCCTAACCCCCGCACGAGCCGTTGTCCGACGGTTGAGGTGTCGGTTCCTCGCCCACATTGAGCTAGTAAGCCTTGTGTGCCTGCTCACTGGGCGATACAGTGAAAATCGAGCATAGTGCGACGGTACGAACTACCGAGCACCCCAGCCGGGGAGTGTGGTTCACTCTACACTTTGACTCTGACGATTGTCCGGGGGTTAGTTCATTCCGAGTTCTCTCCTTGTAAGCCGTTAGGCCGGTTCCTCGGAAGAATGGAATCCCACCCGATGCGATCCGAGGACACCGCCAGGTTGGGGGTTTGACAGGTGCGGTACATCTGTCAAAGGATAACACAGGTGTCCTAAGGCAAGCTCAGCGATGACAGAAACCTCGCGTGGAGCAAAAGGGCAAATGCCGTTCCGTCTCTGTTGGGGTCGGTCTCATAGGGGTTGGGTTCGCCTTATAGATAGGTATTAGGGTTTCTTGTTACTCCATATCAGCGAGAGCACGAGTCCTTGAATGAGGGGGGGGCACTCTGTGGGGAGGGTGCCTAACCACCGCACGAGCCGTTGTCCGACGTTTGAGGTGTCGGTTCCTCGCCCACATCGAGCTGTAGCGGCCATGTTTTGGGCTTGAAACTAGTATCCGAGTCGAGTCAATAGTAAGCCTTGTGTGCCTGCTCACTGGGCGATACAGTGAAAATCGAGCATAGTGCGACGGTACGAACTACCGAGCACCCCAGCCGGGGAGTGTGGTTCACTCTACACTTTGACTCTGACGATTGTCCGGGGGTTAGTTCATTCCGAGTTCTCTCCTTGTAAGCCGTTAGGCCGGTTCCTCAGAAGAATGGCGGAAAGCGGACCGTCGTGTCGTCGTGGAACCCCATGGGGGCCTGCGGCCCAGCGGGTGTTGACGCAATGTGATTTCTGCCCAGTGCTCTGAATGTCAAATTGAAGAAGTTCAAGCAAGCGCGGGTAAACGGCGGGAGTAACTATGACTCTCTTAAGCCCAAGAGAGACTCTCTTAGGTCTAAGCCGAGGGGGAGTATCCCCCGACGTGACAAACCAAGTGCGTAATACCCTGGCACCTCCTCGTGGTGAGGGTCGGGCAACGTCTAACCCCACCGGTCTGTGAAGCGAGGTGGGGAGACGGCGGCAAAGTCCAGCGGCGCCAAAAACCCTCAGGGGGTTGCCAGCCCCTTCAGGGTAATCACGTGGGTATGCTAAACAATAAAGTTGATACTGTCGTCCCTCGTCCGGTCTCGGATGTCGGACAAACGCGCTCTCGCGAGAGGCGGGGGGACCTTGTGATGATACAACCGGAAGAGAAGCCCACTGAACCATCAGACGACCAGCGCCAAGAGCATGTTTGTGAAACTTGCAGGCGGTCTTTCACTACGAAAACCGGACTTGGTGTCCACATCCGCAGAGCACATCCTGATGTTGCGGATGAAAAGATTTCGGTTGTCAGGAAGAAGCCTCGGTGGGAGGAGGAGGAGTTACGTCTGCTTGCTAATGCAGAACTGAGGGGTATCAGCGAAGGGGTGCGTTTTATCAACAAGTACCTCCAGGGGGAATTCCCAGAGTGGACCCTGGAGAGGATAAAGTCTAAACGACGGACTCCAGGATACCGGGGGATTATTAATGCGTTGATGAACGCTCGCCCGGAGGTACTGCCTCAGACTCCTACTCCGCTGACCACGACACGAGAGTCGTTACCCAATTCAGCCAAGGGTAACTGCTAGCTAGAGGAGTGGCTGAGGAATTCAATCCCGAAGCTCTCCGAGGATAGCAAGCACAAGAGTGCACTAATGGCGAAGATCTGCCAAAAGGCAGTAGTAGTAGTTTTAGGGGTTTGTAGGGTGCGTCGACAGCTATGGTCATTTTGCACCACTGTAATAACGTAAAATTTATGTTCCTTTTAAACTAGGAATAAGTAAACAAATAAATACGAATAAATATATAAATAAATAAAATAAACAAAAAAAAAAAGGAAAATGCTAAAATCAAAAGCATTAAAATTATGAGCTCCAGAGCTAAAGCTGCCCCATTAAACCAGTATACCTTAAAACACTTAGGACTCGGTTTATAGACCCAGAGTCATCCCCTAAAATATTTTTTAAGTCTCCCCTTATCTTCAACATGTCTCTGGCCCTTTGGTATGTTAAACATTCCGTCAGGATATGTTTTATCGTCAGGGGTTGGAAACACTCATTGCAGAGGGGCTGTTCTTTTACCTCCGCAGAGGTACGAATGAGTGAGGGCAGAGTGTCCTATTCTTAGGCGCGTAATCATGACCTCTTCCCTCCGAATTTTCTGGATGGATGAGGACCATGGTGAAACGACCGGTTTTATTGCCCTGAGTTTATTATTTTGCAGAGACTGCCAAGTCTCCTTCCACTGATGCAGGACCGAGTTCCGCAAGGCAGCCTTTACGTCCTCCATTGGAACCAAGGTGGAGTCGGTCTCGGGTTGTCGAAGGGCATCCTTCGCTGCCTGGTCAGCTTTTTCGTTACCTCTTATGCCGACGTGACCAGGAGTCCATATAAAGGAGACCCTGTTCCCCTTTCTCTGAAGGGACAACAGGGTATAATGGATCTCCTGGACTATCGGGTGCACAGGTGCGAAGACCGATATACATTTTAGGGCGCTCAACGAGTCGGTGCAGATGAGGAAAGAGCCATTGCTTTCTTTTATTTCTCCTAGGGCCGTCCTTATGGCTGACAGCTCGGCTGTGAAAATGCTGCATGAAGTGTGCAGTTTTTTCCTCACGACTCCATGGTAGTGGGACACGACCGCATAGGCACATGCAGATTCTGACTTTGACCCGTCGGTGTAGACTGGGACAAAGTCAGAAAGTGATCCGAGGACGGCACTGAAGAGCTGCTGGTATTCGGAATCGGTCGTTTTGGCTTTGCGGCGTGCACTGGCAATGAGTTTATTTTTCCGGCATTGGCGTTAACCAAGGCGGATACTTAGCATAGGAGACGGGGCATATTTGAGGAAATGTAAAATTTACCTCATTAATAAAATCATTAAAACGAACGGCAAAGGGCCTAGTTGCCCTTCTCCGCCTGTTAAATAAGTCTAAAAACCGTTGGTTAAAAACTATGTTAAAACAAGGGTGGATTGTCTCTGATAAAATTTTACAGGCATAGTTGCCCATCAAAATCATCCTGCGGGTTTCCAACGGAGGCTCCCCTGCGTCGACAAGTAAGCTTGGGACTGGGCTTGTTCTAAATGCCCCGGTGGCCAACCGTATCCCAGCATTGTGGACACATGTGAGAGGTCTTAAGTAAGACTCTCGTCCTGAGGAATACACTATGGAACCATAGTCCAGTTTGGATCGCACCAGGCCTCTGTACAATAAAAGCATGGTGGTGCGGTCTGCTCCCCAAGTGGAGTGAGTTAAAAACTTTAAAACGTTGAGGGTTTGGCGACACCTCTCACGTAACACGCGGATATGCGCCCGCCAATTCAGCTTTTGGTCCAGGATCATGCCGAGAAAGCGGACGGACTCCACAAATGGAAGAATCCTACCCAACAGGGTTAGGGTCGGGGTAACGTGGTAACCGCGAAGACGGTGAAAGTGCAGGCATTTCGTTGTAGTTTTAGGGGTTTGTAGGGTGCGTCGACAGCTATGGTCATTTTGCACCACTGTCATTACGTAAAACTTATGTTCCTTTTAAACTAGGAATAAGTAAACAAATAAATACGAATAAATATATAAATAAATAAATTAAACAAAAAAAAAAGGAAAATGCTAAAATCAAAAGCATTAAAATTATGAGCTCCAAAGCTAAAGCTGCTCCATTAAACCAGTATACCTTAAAAAACTTAAGACTCGGTTTATAGACCCAGAGTCATCCCCTAAAATATTTCTTAAGTCTCCCCTTATCTTCAACATGTCTCTGGCCCTTTCGTATGTTTTACATTCCGTCAGGATATGTTTTATCGTCAGGGGTTGGAGGCACTCATTGCAGCGGGGCTGTTCTTTTACCTCCGCAAAGAGGTACGAATGAGTGAGGGCAGAGTGTCCTATTCTCATGCGCGTAATCATGACCTCTTCCCTCCGAATGCTCCGGATGGAAGAGGACCATGGGGAAACGACCGGTTTTATTGCCCTGAGTTTATTATTTTGCAGAGACTGCCAAGTCTCCTTCCACTGATGCAGGACCGAGTTCCGCAAGGCGGCCTTCACGTCCTCCATTGGAACCAAGGTGGAGTCGGTCTCGGGTTGTCGAAGGGCATCCTTCGCTGCCTGGTCAGCTTTTTCGTTGCCTCTTATGCCGACGTGACCAGGAGTCCATATAAAGGAGACCCTGTTCCCCTTTCTCTGAAGGGACAACAGGGTATAATGGATCTCCTGGACTATCGGGTGCACAGGTGCAAAGACCGATAAGGATTTTAGGGCGCTCAACGAGTCGGTGCAGATGAGGAAAGAGCCATTGCTTTCTTTTATTTCTCCTAGGGCCGTCCTTATGGCTGACAGCTCGGCTTTGAAAATGCTGCAAGAAGTGTGCAGTTTTTTCCTCACGACTCCATGGTAGTGGGACACAACCGCATAGGCACATGCAGATTCTGACTTTGACCCGTCGGTGTAGACTGGGACGAAGTCAGAAAGTGAGCTGAGGACGGCACTAAAGAGCTGCTGGTATTCGGAATCGGTCGTCTTGGCTTTGCGGCGTGCACTGGCAATGAGTTTAATATCCGGCATTGGTGTTAACCAAGGCGGATACTTAGCATAGGAGACGGGGCATATTTGAGGAAATGTAAAATTTACCTCATTAATAAAATCATTAAAACGAACGGCAAAGGGCCTAGTTGGCCTTCTCCGCCTGTTAAATAAGTCTAAAAACCGTTGGTTAAAAACTATGTTAAAACAAGGGTGGATTGTCTCTGACAAAATTTTACAGGCATAGTTGCCCATTAAAATCATTCTGCGGGTTTCCAACGGAGGCTCCCCTGCGTCTGCAAGTAAGCTTGGGACTGGGCTTGTTCTAAATGCCCCGGTGGCCAACCGTATCCCAGCATTGTGGACACATGTGAGTGGTCTCATGTAAGACTCTCGTCCTGAGGAATACACTATGGAACCATAGTCCAGTTTGGATCGCACCAAGCCTCTGTACAATAAAAGCACGGTGGTGCGGTCTGCTCCCCAAGTGGAGTGAGTTAAAAACTTTAAAACGTTGAGGGTTTGGCGACACCTCTCGCGTAACACGCGGATATGCTCCCGCCAGTTCAGCTTTTGGTCCAGGATCATGCCGAGAAAGCGGACGGACTCCACATATGGAAGAATCCTACCCAACAGGGTTAGGGTCGGGGTAACGTGGTAACTGCGAAGACGGTGAAAGTGCACGCATTTCGTTTTCTCCATGGAGAAACGAAATCCGTTCTTTCGCGACCACTCTCCCAGTTTGTTTAGAGTCACCTGGGCTTGCCTGGAAGCGTTTGGCAGTCGTGTCGACCGGCAAAATATGGCTCAGTCGTCCACATAGAGCGATGCCATCACCGGGGCATTGATGCATTCCACCACGTCGTTGATGGCGATGGCAAATAACGTCACGCTCAGTACTGAACCCTGGGGTACCCCGCTCTCCTATGTAAAAGATCGGGAAAAGTGCTTCCCAGTCCTTACTTTAAAAAGGCGGTTGGTTAAAAAATTTCTGATAAATAGGGCCATGTTGCCTCTAAATCCCCAATTGTGGAGCGTGTTGAGGATTCTCCATCGCCACACACTATCATAGGCCTTCTCCAGGTCGAAGAAGACTGCTATCACGTGTTGACGTTGGAGAAAGGCTTCCTGGATGAAGTTCTCAGTGCGAACCAGATGGTCTGTCGTGGACCTGCCACGCCGAAAGCCGCACTGAGCGTCGAAGAGCAGGTGTCGACTCTCCAAGCACCACATGAGACGTCGGTTTACCATCCGTTCCATCACCTTGCACAGGCAGCTGGTGAGAGATATCGGACGGTAGTTGTTCGGGTCATTTTTGTCCTTGCCCTGTTTTGGGATTGGTATCACGATGGACTCTCGCCAGGCATTAGGAAAACTGCCCTCGTTCCAGAGTTGGTTGAGGGTATTTAGGACCTCCCCAATCGCGGTTTCCGGAATGTTCCGGAGAAATGCGTTGTGGATTTCGTCCGCACCTGGCGAGGTGTAATGGGAGTCTTCGATGGCGGATTTAAGCTCCCAGGACGTGAAAGGCTCATTGTAATATTCGCTTGTAGGACCTGCACCAAAATTGAGAGGGTCTCTCTCGCATCGCCTCTTCCGGTTCGCAAAGTCCGCGGCAGAGCACTCGTCACTGCTATTGGCCGCGAACTGACTGGCAAATATGTTGCTTATTTCGGCAGGTGAATTAACCACCCGGCCAGCAACAAGCAATGGCGAGATGACAAATGAGCCCTTGGACCCGGAGATTTTCTTGACTTTGTCCCATACCTGACCAAGTGGCGTGCGATGGTTAATGTTAGAGACGTATTCTATCCAGGAAGCCCTCTTGGCCTCCGTCACAGCCCTTCGAGCTCGCGCTCTCAGGCGGCGGTACGATGCCAGATTAGTTGCCGTGGGATATTTTCTAAAAATATTCAATGCTTTTTTCCTCGCCCGAATCGCCCGGTCGCATTCCCCGTTCCACCAAGGTACAGGAGCCTGATTTATATTCCCGGACGTACGAGTGATACTTTTGGTAGCTGCCGCCAACAGCGTTGAACTTAGTTTATCGACGTTGTGCAACGCGTCGAAACTTGCGTCGTGTTTATATGTAAACGTACGCTTGAAAAGTGGCCAGTCCGCACGGTTAATACGCCACTTTTCCGGAGGTTTTGAAATGGTGGGCGAAGAGTCTTCATTTACGAGTAGAAGAGGAAAATGGTCACTCCCACAGAGATCGTTGTGGGTGGACATTTTCAGCTTTGGGGCTAGACTTCTCGAGCATTGACAAAGATCTATTGCTGAGAATTCCCCATTGAAGCTGTTAAAGCGGGTTTTTTCGCCGCTATTTAATAAAAACAGGTTAAAATCCTCAATAAAGTTGGATAAAATTCGACCTCTCCTATTACTTTGGGTTTCTGGACCTCCCCAGAGAGGATCATGGGCATTAAAATCTCCCATCAAAATGAACGGCTGAGGAAGCTGGTGGACAAGGGCTTCAAGGTTCAGGCGGGTCACCGGTGCACCCTCTGGCAGATACACGTTGCATAACGTCATCCTCTCAGGGGTGTGCACCGTGACAGCGACGGCCTGGAATGGAGAGTTCAGTTGGACTCGCGAGGTGTAAAGGGCCTCACGGGCCGCAACTGCTACTCCCCCTTGGGCTCGTTGGCCACTTAGGTCATCCGTTCTAAAAACAGTGAACCCCTTCAAAATACCCTTATCTTCAGCCTTAAAATGGGTCTCTTGGAGACAAATACAAGAGGGTTTAAAATCTTGGATTAAAATGGCCAGCTCCTCCTTGTGCCGATAAAAACCATTGCAGTTCCACTGCAGAATGGAATACATTTAAAATGTTAAATTAAAATAAATAAATAAATAAATATATAAATAAATAAGTTGACTAAAAAGGGAGATGACCAACTCTATTGAGGTTATCGCTTGAAGCGATGTTTCCTCTTCCACTCGTTTGCGAAGACCTCTGTATCAGAGATACTCTGGTCCTCTTCAATTACCTCCGGCTTCCTTGGCTTCACTGGAGGCGGCGGGGAAGGTGTATTCTCACGCCCTTTTGGCGTGTTCCCCTTGGTGGTTTTTAGTGGGCTCTTCTTTGAAGGGCCCACAGGAGTAGGTGGCTCCTTGTCCACCTTACTCTTTCCATCCTTCACCCTTTTTGGTTTAGGCACTTGCGTGGTTTCTATTGGGGATTCCTTCGGGATCTCTGTCTGCGTGGCGATGGTACACTTTACACATTGCGTGGTTGCAACGGAAGCAAAGGACCGGGAGAAAGTTGGAGCGATTAGCGCCCTGTATTTTCTCCTCGCTTCCGCATATGGGATTTTTTCCAGTGTTTTTATCTCCATGACTTTCCTCTCTTCTTTCATCTTCGGGCAATCACGAGAGTACACTGGGTGTGTACCCTCGCAATTCACACAAAGAGGTTCCGAAGAGCACTCTTTATCCTCGTGCGCGTCTTTGCCACAGCGCGGGCAGGTGGCCTTGCCCTCGCAGCGCGACGCGACATGGCCGAACCGTTGGCATTTGAAACAACGCACGGGATTTGGGATGAATGGCCTCACTGGTACCGATTCATAGCCCACAAACACCTTGTCGGGTAGTCTATCACGCGCAAACGTCAAGATCACGGAGGTGCTGTTTACGTTTTCTCCGTTGCGCCTTGTGGTGAGTCGACGACAATCAGTCACTCCCTGAGAGAACATTTCTCTCTTGATTTCTTCGATGTCCACGTATAGAAGCTCGTAGTGACTGATGACTCCTCGACAGGTGTTAAGAGTGCGGTGCACCTCCACCTTAATCGGAATGTCATGGAGCGTTCCCATAGCAAGTAGTTTTTCGCTCTGTGTGTCGTTCAGGGTCTCTATAAGTAGTGTACCATCCCTGAGCTTCTTCACGCTCTTTGGGTCCCCAGGCACAATCTGTGATTACACTCTGCGAATTAAGAAGGGAGAAACCTTTTTCAAGGTCTCACCTTCCTTTGCACAAGACATAATTAAATAGCGCTTACATGCGCCGATACACTTTTCTCCCCCGCCGGTGTCCGGACGGGATCTTTTTAGTGGTGGAAAGGGTTTTTCCTCCATAATAGTAAATGATTCGTCCCTCGGCCTCCCCACCCACCACGGAGCCACACATTTGGGACGCCACTCCGCCAAACCGGAGCGGTCGCCAGGGCTAACTCGAGGGATATAGCGCTTCTGGAGTGGTTGTCTGTTTCGGGGTGGATCTTCGGTGCAAGGGCCCACCAAAACCCTTACATCTCCGACCTCCCTACGCAGACCCCCACAACCTTGGCACTCGCCACCGGAGCGAAAACGCGACGGAAGCCGATTGACCGGGAGTGGCTAGCTCCCGGCCTCCCGTTTACACGAAATCCGGGGCCGAAGAGGGGTATCACTCCCCGGTCCATACAGGGCATCCGACACCCTGCTGGGAACCAGAAAGCTCACCCTCCAGGATCCCCTTTTCTCCCTTACGGGTCTCCAGGCACGGCAAACACCTGGGCGGATCGCAGGCCAGATGGTATGGCCGCTCACAGACAGTGGATCCACAGCACTGTCCGGACGCATCCCTTGCTGGCTTGGGGTTTGTTTTCGGGGTTTTCTCCCCGCCCTTTTAGTCGCCTCTTACGACAAGCAGGGATACTGCGGGAGTATTCTCTATCCCCCTACCCGCGGGGGGATAGACTTCTCGAGCATAGACAAAGATCTATTGCTGAGAATTCCCCATTGAAGCTGTTAAAGCGGGTTTTTTCGCCGCTATTTAATAAAAAAAGGTTAAAATCCTCAATAAAATTGGATAAAATTCGACCTCTCCTATTACTTTGGGTTTCTGGCCCTCCCCAGAGAGGATCATGGGCATTAAAATCTCCCATCAAAATGAACGGCTGAGGAAGCTGGTGGACAAGGGCTTCAAGGTTCAGGCGGGTCACCGGTGCACCCTCTGGCAGATACACGTTGCATAACGTCATCCTCTCAGGGGTGTGCACCGTGACAGCGACGGCTTGGAATGGAGAGTTCAGTTGGACTCGCGAGGTGTAAAGGGCCTCACGGGCCGGAACTGCTACTCCCCCTGTGGCTCGTTGGCCACTTAGGTCATCCATTCTAAAAACAGTGAACCCCTTCAGAATACCCTTATCATCTGCCTTAAAATGGGTCTCTTGGAGACAAATACAAGAGGGTTTAAAATCTTGGATTAAAATGGCCAGCTCCTTGTGCCGATAAAAACCATTGCAGTTCCATTGCAAAATGGAACACATTTAAAGTGTTAAATTAGAATGAATAAATAAATAAATATATAAATAAATAAGTTGACTAAAAAGGGAGATGACCAACTCTATTGAGGTTATCGCTTGAAGCGATGTTTCCTCTTCCACTCGTTTGCGAAGACCTCAGTATCAGAGATACTCTGGTCCTCTTCAATTACCTCCGGCTTCCTTGGCTTCACTGGAGGCGGCGGGGAAGGTGTATTCTCACGCCCTTTTGGCGTGTTCCCCTTGGTGGTTTTTAGTGGGCTCTTCTTTGAAGGGCCCACAGGAGTAGGTGGCTCCTTGGCCAACTTGTTCTTTGTGTCCTTTACCCTTTTGGGTTTAGGCACTTGCGTGATTTCCATTGGGGATTCTTTCGGTATATCCGTCTGCGTGGCGATGGTACACTTTACACATGGCGTGGTTGCAACTGAAGCAAAGGACCGGGAGAAAGTTGGAGCGATTAGCGCCCTGTATTTTCTCCTCGCTTCCGCATATGGGATTTTTTCCAGTGTTTTTATCTCCATGACTTTCCTCTCTTCTTTCATCTTCGGGCAATCACGAGAGTACACTGGGTGTGTACCCTCGCAATTCACACAAAGAGGTTCCGAAGAGCACTCTTTATCCTCGTGCGCGTCTTTGCCACAGCGCGGGCAGGTGGCCTTGCCCTCGCAGCGCGACGCGACATGACCGAACCGTTGGCATTTGAAACAACGCACGGGATTCGGGATGAATGGCCTCACTGGAACGGATTCATAGCCCACAAACACCTTGTCGGGTAGTCTATCGCGCGCAAACGTCAAGATCACGGAGGTGCTGTTCACGTTTTCTCCGTTGCGCCTCGTGGTGAGTCGACGACAATCAGTCACTCCCTGAGAGAACATTTCTCTCTTGATTTCTTCGATGTCCACGTATAGGAGGTCGTAGTGACTGATGACTCCCCGACAGGTGTTAAGAGTGCGGTGCACCTCCACCTTAATCGGAATGTCATGGAGCATTCCCAAAGCAAGCAGTTTTTCGCTCTGTGTGTCGTTCAGGGTCTCTATAAGTAGTGTACCATCCCTGAGCTTCTTCACGCTCTTTGGGTCCCCAGGCACAATCTGTGATAACACTCTGCGAATTAAGAAGGGAGAAACCTTTTTCAAGGTTTCACCTTCCTTTATGCACGACATAATTAAATAGCGCTTACATGCGCCGATACACTTTTCTCCCCCGCCGGTGTCCGGACGGGATCTTTTTAGTGGTGGAAAGGGTTTTTCCTCCATAATAAGAAATGATTCGTCCCTCGGCCTCCCCACCCGCCACGGAGCCACACATTTGGGACGCCACTCCGCCAAACCGGAGCGGTCGCCAGGGCTAACTCGAGGGATATAGCGCTTCTGGAGTGGTTGTCTGTTTCGGGGTGGATCTTCGGTGCAAGGGCCCACCAAAACCCTTACATCTCCGACCTCCCTACGCAGACCCTCACAACCTTGGCACTCGCCACCGGAGCGAAAACGCGACGGAAGCCGATTGACCGGGAGTGGCTAGCTCCCGGCCTCCCGTTTACACGAAATCCGGGGCCGAAGAGGGGTATCACTCCCCGGTCCATACAGGGCATCCGACACCCTGCTGGGAACCAGAAAGCTCACCCTCCAGGATCCCCTTCTCTCCCTTACGGGTCTCCAGGCACGGCAAACACCTGGGCGGATCGCAGGCCAGATGGTATGGCCGCTCACAGACAGTGGATCCACAGCACTGTCCGCACGCATCCCTTGCTGGCTTGGGGTTTGATTTCGGGGTTTTCTCCCCGCCCTTTTAGTCGCCTCTTACGACAAGCAGGGATACTGCGGGAGTATTCTCTAACCCCCTACCCGCAGGGGGGGCCAAAAGGCTCTCGATGGGGAGGATGCAAAGCTCAATCTCCGATTGGGTGGCGACGGTCTTCCCCAGGACTGACAGAGGTTCTTCTTGACAATTCAAGACCACGAAATCTACGCCCGTATGGAGTCGGAAGATCAGCAGGCCTAACGAGTACGCGCGGGTTCAGACTCTGTTCAAGAAATGTCGAGGGAAAGCCGCCCGGCAAATCCTTGACGGCAAGTCCACGACTCCGGACTCCCTCGGTTCTCGAGAGATATTCCGGTTCTGGGCGGGCCGGATGGAGGAGCCTGGGACTGGCGCAATTTCCCCAGTCGGTGAAAAGCAACCGGCGGCCAAGGGCGAAGACCTGCCCTCCCCTTTGCTTACCGGGGTCATCCCGATTACTCCTTCTGAGGTAACGTCTAATGACCTCAGAACAGAGTCAGCTCCTGGACCCGACGGCGTGACGGTGCGACAATAGAGGGCGGTCGCGCCACTCTTACGCGCGGCTCTTTTTAACGTCTTCCTGTATATACGGAGGATCCCTACCGATCTAGCCCTCTCCCGGACGGTATTCATTCCCAAGGTGCGAAACCCGGCAGAGCCGGGCGATTACCGGCCAATATCGATTGCGTCGGTAATCCTGAGGCACCACCACAAGATCTTGGCGCGCAGGCTACTGACCACCTGCCGGGTAGATGAGAGACAGAGAGCCTTTGGGCCCCAGGATGGAGTCGCTGAAAATACAGCCATCCTGTCGTGTGTCGTCCAAGATGCAAGAGTACGGCGGCGGCAAATTCATCTGGCCATCCTAGATATGGCTAAAGCGTTTGACACGGTCGCACATCCCGCCGTGATAGCCGCCGCTGGCGAAGTTTCGCAAGCCGCAGGTCTACCATTTGAGTACCTGGTCGGACTTTACTCCTCTGCCTTCAAAACCCGCCTAAGCTGGAAAGGCGCAACGAGGGAAGTTACCGTTCGGAGGGGGGTTAGACAGGGGGACCCTCTAAGTCCCTTCTTGTTTAACTGGGTCATGGACCGAACGCTCCGAGCTGTGCCGAACGAGGTTGGATATAGTCTGGGGGGCGAACGCGTTAATGCAATCGCCTTCGCGGACGATGTCATCCTCGTCTCGGAAACCAGCTCGGGAATGCGACGGGCCTTGGCCAGTTTCGAGAGGGAGTCAGAAATACAGGGTCTAACTCTATCTCCATCTTAGAGTCGAACATTCTCCCAGGTACCTGACGGGAAAAGGAAGAGGCTGAAGGTCGTCACGAAACAGCCTTTCAGCCTCCTTTCAGGAGAGAAAATTGGCACACTATCGGCCATTGGTGGGTGGAAGTACCTGGGGGTTAAACTGGACGGAACAAGTTGCAAAGATGTGAGGTCGGCATTTTCTCAAGGAATTGAGAGAGTGAGTAAAGCCCCACTGAAGCCCCAACAACGGCTCCAGATGCTCAGGGGCTTTATCCTGCCGAGGCTGTTCCACAGTCTCGTGCTCGGTAAAGTCACCAAGACAAAGCTGGCCTCAATGGATCGGCAGCTGTGGGCGGCTGCTCGCCGATGGTTGTACTTGCCTCATGACGTTCATTAGAGTTACTTCCACGCTTCTGTGCGGTACGGTGGGTTGGGTATCCCAAACCTCGAAGCCCTGGTTCCCGCCTGGAAAATGGAACGCCTTGGCCGTCTTCAGTCTAGCTCGAGTGTAGTTGCCCGGTTGGCGTATGAATCGCTCGCGGTTCAGCGCCAGATCCACTGGGCCTCTAAGACCCTTGTCCACCTAGGGGTCCCAGCTCACTCGAAGGAGGCGGCGAGGAAGCTATTTGGTGAAACTCTGCATAGATCCGCAGACGGTGGAGACCTGCGTGAGTGTAAGCGCACTGATCTTTCCACCACTTGGGTGGCACGCCCAGAAGGTATCCCCGGACGGGACTATTGCCACTTTCACCAAGTGCGCATCAATGCGTTGCCGACCCGGATGCGAACCACGAGGGGACGGCGGGAAGGTGGTCTAGACCTGAGATGTCGCGCTGGTTGTAACATCCGAGAATCAGCGGGCCACGTGATCCAGGGTTGTCACCGGACACATGACTTTCGCATCCGAAGACACGATGATGCATGCGGCTTCCTTGCGGGAAATTTGATGGGCAAAGGGTTCAGGGTGGAGCGGGAGCGGGTGTACGCTTCGAACGCGGGCCCCCGGACACCGGACTTAATTTGTGCCAAGGACGGGAAGGTAGTCGTGATCGACGTACAGGTTGTGTCGAACAACCGACCTTTGGACGAGGTGATGGTGCAATGGTCGACTATTATGGGAACAATGAAACCTTGCTATACCAGATATCGGACCGGTGGAGTGTGGCCCAGAAAGATATCAGCGTCACGGCTTGTACCGTGTCTTGGAGGGAAGTGTGGTCAGGGCGATCCGCGGTGGAGGTCAGCGCGCTGGGCCTGTCAAAGAGAACCCTGGCCAGACTGACGACACGCGTTCAGTTGGGTTCATGGATCTGCTATTGGAGCTGGACGCGAATGACCGCGTCTGACACAACGCGCGATGAGAGGATGGGAATTGGGTGACTCTTCTGGCATGGCTAAATGATGAGGCCAACTCAGGGGGAAGAACTCCTGAAAATAAGCTCGGGGTGTACGCACCCAAACCCTTTGATGAGCTAATCTGATATCCAAGCCGAAGGGGAGCAATCCCCCGACGCGACAAACCAAGTGCGTAATACCCTGGCACCTCCTCGTGGTGAGAGTCGGGCAACGTTTAACCCCGCCGGACTAGGAAGCGAGGCGGGAGGACGGCGGCAAAGTCCAGGGGCGCAATACGCCCTCAGGGGGTTGCCAGCCCCCAAGGGTTATTTTGCTGGGCATGGAAAAAAGAAAAGTGAAAGCTGACGTCCCTCGTCCGGTCTCGGATGTCGGACAAACGCACTCTTGCGACATGCGGGGGGACCCAGCAATGACACTGCCTGATGAATCAACCATTGATCCACCTGACGACCAACTCAAAGAGTTTGTCTGCGAGCTTTGTAGCCGCTCGTTCAGTACTAAGACCGGCCATGGTGTCCACTTCCACAGAGCTCATCCTAAAGCTGCGGATGACAAGATCTCGGTCGTTAGGAAGAAACCTCGGTGGGAGGAGTTACGAATGCTCGCAGTAGCCGAGCTGAGGTGTATTAATGAAGGCGTACACTTCATCGACAAATATCTGCAAGGGGAGTTCCCTGAATGGACCCTTGACAGAATCAAATCTAAAACGAGAACCCCACGATACCAGGGGTTGCTACACGAGTTGTTGAACGTGCAGCCGGAAATACGCCCTCAAACCCCCCCTCCGCTGAACACAATCGCAGAGCCGTTACCCAAGTCAGCCACGGGTACCTGCCAGCTGGAGGAGTGGCTTAGGAATGTAATTCCTAAGTTCTCCAATGACAGTAAGCACCAAAGTGCAGTTATGGCGAACATCTGCAAGAAGGCTCTCGACGGGGAGGATGTCTCAAACCTAATTTCTAACTGGGTGGCCGATGTCTTTCCCCGCACTGATAGAGGAACTTCCCAACGATTTACCACCACGAGATCCGCCCCAGTATGGAACCGGAAGGTCAGCTGGCGTAATGAGTACGCACGGGTCCAGTCCTTGTTTAAGAAGAACCAAGGGAAAGCCGCCCGGGAAATCCTGGATGGAAAACCCACGAAGCCGGACGCTCTCGGTGCTCGAGAGATGTTCGGATTCTGGGCAGACCTAATGGAGAACCCGGGGACAGGCGCAATCTCCCGAGTCGGTGAAGAACCGCCGGCGGCAGGGGAGCCTCCCCCCTTGCTTAATCAAACACGTCCGGTCACCTTTTCGGAAGTGACCGATAACGGACTTAAAACAAGGACTACTCCGGGACTCGATGGCGTCACAGTGCGGAAATGGAGAGCGGTCGGACCACTGTTACGCGCGGCCCTCATGAACGTCGTCTTGTACCAACGAAGGATTCCCAACGATCTGGCCCTCAGTCAGACAGTATTCATTCCAAAGGTGCGAAACCCAGAACATCCGGGCGATTACCGACCAATATCTATTGCGTCGGTAATCCTGCGGCACCAGAATAAGATCTTGGCCCGCCGGCTAATGAACTCCGGCCTAGGAGACGAGAGGCAGAGAGCCTTCGGGCCCCAGGATGGAGTGGCCGAAAATACGGCCATCCTTGCGAGCCTCTTGCAAGATGCGAGTCAGGCGGCGGCAATTGCATTTGGCCATATTAGACATGGCCAAAGCATTTGACACGGTTCAACATCCAGCCGTGGTTGCCGCCGCCAAAGAGGTAGCTCCGCAAGCAGGCATACCTACAGGGTACCTCCTTGCGTTGTACTCCGCCATTAAAACCAAGCTTAGCTGGAACGGAGAGCCCCCCCGCGGGTAGGGGGATAGAGAATACTCCCGCAGTATCCCTGCTTGTCGTAAGAGGCGACTAAAAGGGAGGGGAGAAAACCCCGAAAACAAACCCCAAGCCAGCAGGGGATGCGTCCGGACAGTGCTGTGGATCCACTGTCTGTGAGCGGCCATACCATCTGGCCTGCGATCCGCCCAGGTGTTTGCCGTGCCTGGAGACCCGTAAGGGAGGAAGGGGATCCTGGAGGGTGATCTCTCTGGTTCCCAGCAGGGTTTCGGATGCCCTGCATGGACCGGAGAGCGATATCCCTCTTCGGCCCCGGATTTCGCGTAAACGGGAGGCCGGGAGCTAGCCACTCCCGGTCAATCGGCTTCCGTCGCGTTTTCGCTCCGGTGGTGAGTGCCAAGGTTGTGGGGGTCTGCGTAGGGAGGTCGGAGATATAAGGGTTTTGGTGGGCACTTGTATCGAAGATCCACCCCGAAACAGACAACCACTCCTGAAGACCTATATCCCTCGAGTTAGCCCTGGCGACCGCTCCGGTTTGGCGGAGCGGCGTCCCGAATGTGTGGCTCCGTGGTGGGTGGGGAGGCCGAGGGACGAATTATTAACTATTATGGAGGAAAAACCCTTTCCACCAACAAAAAGATCCCGTCCGGACTCGGGCGGGGGAGATCAATGCATAGGTGCTTGCAAGCGGTACCTCATAATGTCATGTGCTAAGGAAGGTGAGACCTTGAAAAAGGTCTCTCCTTTCCTTATACGGAGAGTTTTGTCGCAGATAGTACCTGGGGACCCGAAGAGCGTCAAGAAACTCAGGGACGGTACTCTGCTTATAGAGACATCTAACGAAAAACAAAGCGAAAAATTATTGGCAATGGGATGCTCCATGACATTCCGGTAAAAGTGGAGGTGCGCCGCACTCTCAACACTTGTCGGGGAGTCATCAGCCATTACGACCTTCTCTATGTCGACGTCGACGAAATCAAGAGAGGTATGTTCTCTCAGGGAGTGACGGATTGTCGTCGACTAACGACAAGGCGCAACGGCGAACACCTCGTCCGTGATTTTGACGTTCGCACGTGATAGGCTGCCCGACAAGGTATTCATTGGATATAAATCGGTCCCAGTGAGGCCGTTCATCCCTAATCCCGTGCGTTGTTTTCAGTGCCAACGTTTCGGCCACGTCGCGTCGCGCTGCGAGGGCAAGGCAACCTGCCCGCGCCCTGGCAAGGACGCGCACGAGGATAGAGAGTGCTCCTCGGAAGCTCTTTGCGTCAATTGCGAGGGTACACATCCAGTGTACTCCCGTGATTGTCCGAAGATGAAAGAGGAAAGAAAAATCATGGAGATAAAGACGCTGGAAAAGACATCATATTTGGAAGCGAGGAGAAAGTACAGGGCACTCGTCGCCCCAACTTTCTCCCGGTCCTTTGCTTCCGTCGCGTCTACCCCATTGCCAAAGTGCACCATCGCCACGCAAACTGACGCCCCACAAGTCACCGCTTTGGTCACGCAAAGCAAAAAATTAAAAAGCACCAAAGAGACAAAGAGTAAGGTGGACAATGAGCCACCTACTCCGGTGGGCCCTTCGAAGAAGAGCCCACAACGAAAAACCACCAAGGGGAACACGACGATACGGCGTGAGAAGACACCTTCCCCTACACCTCCCGGAAACCAGGGAGGCCGGAGATTCTGGAGGACCAGAGTATCTCGGATACGGAGGTCCTGGCAACTGAGTGGAGGAGGAAACATCGCTTTAAGCGATGATTTCTTAAAAACCGGTCATCTCCCAAATTTTAAAACACATTTATTTATCTATTTATTTATTTTAATTATAATTAATTTTAATGGCCTTTTTACTGCAGTGGAACTGCAACGGTTTTTATCGGCAGAAGGAGGAGCTGGCCGTTTTAATGGACGCTTTTGATCCCTCTTGCATCTGTCTGCAAGAGACGCATTTTAAAGCGACAGACAAGGGTGTTTTAAAGGGGTACACTGTTTTTAGACTGGACGACACGAGTGGTCAACGCGCCCAAGGAGGAGTGGCAGTTGCGATTCGCCAGGCCCTTTACACCTCCCGAGTCCAACTGAACACCCCATCCCAGGCAGTGGCTGTCATAGTGCACACCCCAGAGACGATGACGTTATGCAACGTCTATCTGCCGGAGGGTGCACCGGTAACTCGTTTCAACTTGGAAGCCCTTGTCCGTCAGCTACCTCGTCCATTTATTTTGATGGGCGATTTTAATGCCCATGATCCACTATGGGGAGGCCCATCCACCCCAAGCAATAGGAGAGGCCGAATTTTATCGAATTTTATTGAGGATTTTAATTTGTTTGTATTAAATAGCGGGGAAAAAACTCGCTTCAACAGCTTCACAGGGGAATTTTCAGCAATACATCTTGCCATATGCTCGAGAAGCCTAGCCCCGAAGCTGAAGATGATCGTCCACAACGATCTCTGTGGGAGTGACCACTTTCCTCTTCTACTCGAGAAATTAGACGGTTCGCCAAGCACCTTCAGACCTCCGGAAAACTGGCGTATCAGCCGTGCCGACTGGTCGCTTTTTAGGAATAATTTTCATTTTAAACATGACACAAGTCTAGACGCGTTGCAAAATGTCGAGACGCTGACTTCAACGCTCGTAGCCGCAGCTACCGAAAGTGTTCCTCGCACGTGCGGCACCCTTCATCGAGCACCCGTCCCTTGGTGGAACGAGGAATGCGACAGGGCGATCCAGACGAGGAAGAAAGCGTTGAATATTTTTAAAAAATACCCCACGGCAACAAACCTGGCAGCCTACCGCCACCTACGAGCGCGAGCCCGGATGGCGGTGAAGCAGGCCAAGAGGGCTTCCTGGATAGAGTACGTCTCTACTATTAACCAGAGAACCCCACTTTCGCAGGTATGGGACAAAGTCAAAAAATCTCTAGGTCCAAGGGCTCCTTCGTCATCTCGCCACCGCTTATTGCTGGACGGGTGGTGACTTCACCCCCAGAAATAAGCGACACTTTCGCCAAGCAATTCGAGGCCAGCAGCAGTGATGAATTATATGACGCCAACTTCGCAAACTTCAAGAGGCAATGCGAGAGAGTCCCTCTCAATTTTCGCGAAGCTGGAAATCCTGCAGCATACAATGAGCTATTCTCGCCATGGGAACTCGAGTCCGCTATCACGGACTCCCATAACACCTCACCGGGAATGGATCAGATCCACAACGCCTTTCTTCGGAATATTCCGAAGTCAGCGTTGGGGGAGGTCCTCAATACCCTCAACCAATTGTGGATTGAGGGTAGTTTCCCAAATTCCTGGCGGGAGTCCCTGGTGATACCCGTTCCGAAACAGGGTAAGAATAAGAGCGACCCGAACAGCTATCGGCCCATCTCTCTCACCAGTTGCCTTTGCAAGGTGATGGAAAGAATGGTTAACCGACGTCTCGTTTGGTGCTTGGAGAGACGACACCTCCTCTCCGACGCTCAGTGCGGCTTCCGGCGTGAGAGGTCCACGACAGATCATCTGGTGCGCACTGACAATTTCATCCAGGAAGCCTTTCTGTTACGCCAACACGTCGTAGCAGTCTTCTTCGACCTCGAGAAGGCCTACGACAGTGTGTGGCGACGAAAGATTTTAAACACGTTGCATGAGTGGGGTTTTAAGGGCAATATGGCCATATTTATAAAAAAAATTTTAACAAACCGCCTTTTTAGAGTAAGGACGGGCAATCATTTATCCCGATCCTACACTCAGGAGAACGGCGTACCTCAGGGATCAGTGCTGAGCGTGACGTTGTTCGCCATCGCAATCAACGACGTCACGGAATGCATCAATGCCCCGGTGATGGCATCGCTATTTGTCGACGACCTGGCTATTTTCTGCCGCTCTACAAGACTGACATACGCCTCCAGGCAAGCCCAGGTCACCTTGAACAAACTGGGAGAGTGGTCGCGAAGGAACGGGTTTCGCTTCTCCACGGAGAAAACGAAATGTGTTCATTTCCACCGTCTTCGCGGACACCACATTACACCGACCTTAGGCCTTCTGGGCAGAAATCTCCCATTTGTTGAGTCCGTCCGTTTTCTCGGCATGATCCTGGACAAAAAACTAAATTGGCGGGAGCATATACGGGTATTACGGGAGAGGTGTCGCCAGACCCTAAACATCCTAAGGTTTTTAACCCACTCCAAATGGGGAGCAGATCGCTCCACCATGCTTTTATTATATCGAGGCTTGGTCCGTTCGAAGCTGGACTACGGTTCTATAATATACTCGTCAGGACGAGAGTCCTATTTGAGACCCCTGACGTGTGTCCACTATGCCGGGATACGTTTGGCCACTGGGGCATTTAGAACCAGCCCAATCCCCAGCCTACTTGCTGACGCAGGTGAACCCTCGTTGGCAACCCGAAGGTTGATTTTGATGGGAAATTATGCCTGTAAAGTTTTATCCGTGACTAAGTACCCATGTTTTAACATTCTTTTTAAACCAAGATTTTTAGATATATTTAACAGGCGAAGAAGGGCAACTAGGCCCTTGGCCGTTCGTTTTACTGATTTTATCCAGGAACTCAATTTTACCTTACCTCAAGCGTGCCCTGTTGCCTATGCTAAACATCCTCCTTGGTTAACACCAAAGCCGGATATGAAGTCGTTGCCTCATGCGCACTGTAAAGCGTTCACGACCGAGTCAGAATACCTAGGGTTCTTTAACGCCTTCCTCGGATCGCACCCGGACTTCGTACCGGTGTACACCGATGGGTCGAAGTCGGAGTCCGCATGTGCTTATGCGGTCGTCTCCCGCTACCATGGAGTCGTGAGGGAAAGATTGAACACGCTTTGCGGTATATTCACAGCCGAACTGTCAGCCATAAGAACCGCCCTAAAACAACTAAACGATAATAACGGCTCTTTTCTCATCTGTTCGGACTCTTTGAGCGCCTTAAAATCCATTTCGGTGTTCTCATCAATGCACCCTATAGTCCAAGAGATCCACCATAGCCTCTTATCCCTTCAGAGAAAGGGGACCTGGGTATCCTTAATATGGATTCCTGGTCATGTGGGAATACCTGGCAATGAAAAAGCCGACAAAGCAGCGAAGGAAGCCCTGGACCAAAATGAGTACGATCATTCTTTGGTACCGGTGGAGGACATAAAGGCCGCTTTGCGGCACTATGTCCTAAACCAGTGGAAAGAAGCTTGGCGGTCCCTAATAAATAATAAACTTAGGGAGATAAAACCGGTTGTTTCGGCATGGCCCTCTTCAATCCGAAAGATTCGGAGGGAAGAGGTAACGATTACGCGTTTGAGGATAGGGCACTCTGCCCTCACACTCGTACCTCTTCACGGAGGGAAAAGTGAACCGCGCTGCAATGAGTGCGACGTGCCCCTTACAATGAAACATATTCTTACGCAGTGCCAAAAATATATAAGGGGTAGAGAAAAGTTTCATGTAAGGGGAGATTTGAAACAAATATTAGGAGATGACCTCAACTCTTTAAGCAAGGTTTTATTATTTTTAAAGGAAACTGGCCTAATGAGGCAACTTTAGCCGTGGTATTTTTATTCTTGTCGATGTCATTTGTTTTTAATATTTATCTATTTATTTATTTATTTATTAAACCTTAACTGTGGTTTTTAAAAGTTTCGACGTGGTGCAAAATGACCTCAGCCGTCGATGCACCCCATAAACAAAAATACTACTACTACTGGAATGGAGAGCGACGGGGTGTTACTGACGGAGGGGGGTCAGACAGGGGGATCCTTAAAGTCCCTTCTTGTTTAACTGCGTCATGGACCGAACATTTCGAGCTGTACCGAACGAGGTGGGGTATCGTCTCGGAGGCGAACGCGTTAATGCAATCGCCTTCGCGGACGATATAATCCTCGTTTCGGAGACCAGAGCGGGAATGCGACGGGCCATGGTCAGTTTAGAGAGGGAAGCACAGGTACAAGGTCTAGCTCTGTCCCCATCGAAGAGCAGAACCTTATCCCAGGTACCGGACGGAAAGGTGAAAAGGCTGAAGGTCGTCACGGACCAACCCTTCAGCCTGCTCTCCGGGGAACCAGTGGGCACACTATATGCCATAGGAGGGTGGAAGTACCTGGGTAGTAGGTTAGACGGGGCAGGATGAAAGGACGTGAGGTCAGCACTCGCTCAAGGCATTGAGCGAGTGAGTAAGGCTCCCCTGAAGCCACAACAGCGGCTCCAGGTGCTCACGGGCTTTATCCTTCCGAGGCTGTTCCACAGTCTCGTGCTGGGTAAAGTTACCCGGACAGATCTGGCCTCAATGGATCGGCAGCTCAGAGCTGCGGCTCGCCGATGGTTGCACCTGCCTCATGACCTGACTTTGGGCTACTTCCACGCTTCCATACGGGACGGGGGTTTGGGTATTCCTAACCTGGAAGCCGTGGTACCCACCTGGAAGGTGGAGCGCCTTGGTCGTCTCCAGAACAGTTCGAGTCGAGTTGCCCAGGTGGCATATGGGTCACCCGCGATCCAGCGCCAGATATCCTGGGCCACTAAAACCCTAGACCGCCTTGGGGTTTCAGCTCACTCGAAGGAGGCGGCGAGAAAGTTTTTTGGTGGAATTCTGCATAGTTCCGCAGATGGCGGGGACCTGCGCGAGTGTAAGCGTACGGACCTCTCCACCAAATGGGTGGCACGCCCGGGAGGTATCCCCGGGCGGGACTACTGCCACGTCCACCAAGTGCGTATCAATGCATTGCCGACCCGGATGCGGACCACGAGGGGACGGCGTGAGGGTGGTCTAGACACTAGATGTCGCGCTGGTTGTAACATCCGAGAATCAGCGGGCCATGTGATCCAGAGTTGCTTCCGGACACATGGCCTATGCATCCGAAGGCATGATGATGCATCCGGCTTTCTTGCGCAAAACCTTACTGGGAAGGGGTACACGATAGAAAGAGAACGGATTTACCCTTCGAACGCGGGCCCCCGTAAACCGGACATATGTTCCAAGAACGGCAAGGTCACTGTTATCGACGTGCAATGCGTCTCGAATAACCTACCTTTGGACGAGTCACATCGGACAAATGTAGAGTACTATGGGAAAAATGAGACCCTACTTTCCCACATATCGGACCGGTGGAGTGTGGCCCGGTCTGATGTGAGCGTTACGTCTTGCACGGTGTCGTGGAGGGGAGTCTGGTCAGGGCGATCTGCGATCGAACTCAGTGCTCTGGGCCTTTCGCAGAGAACCTTGGCCAGGCTGACGACACGCGTGTTACTAGGCTCATGGATTTGCTTTTGGGGTTGGTCGCGAATGACCGCGACCTGCAAATCGCGCGATGCAAGGGTGGGGATTGGTTGACACATCAGGCACAGGATAAATGATGAAGCCCGCTCAGGGGGAACATCTCCTGAAAATGAGCTCGGGGTGCAAACACCCATTCTGTTGCGGAGCTAAACTGAGGTCCAAGCCGAAGGGGAGTAATCCCCTGACGCGACAAACCAAGTGCGTAATACCCTGGTACCTCCTGTTGGTGAGAGTCGGGCAACGCCTAACCCCTCCGGACTGTGAAGCGAGGCGGGGGGAAGCGGCCAAACCCATGGGCGCCATTCACCCTAAGGGGGTTGCCACCCCCCATAGGGTTGTTGCTGGGCATGAACAAGAAAAAAGTAAAAGCTGTCGTCCCTTGTCCGGTCTCGGATGACGGACAAACGCACTCTCGCGAGAGGCGGGGGGACCCAGCAATGTTACTACCAAAGCCAACAACCAAAGAACCATCTGACGACCAACTCAAGGAGCATATCTGCGAGTCTTGTGAGCGCTCGTTCGCCACTAAGACCGGCCTTGGTGTGCACATCCGCAGAGCACATCCTAAAGCTGCGGATGACAAGATCTCGGTCGTTCGAAAGAAACCTCAGTGGGAGGAAAAGGAGTTACACCTGCTCGCTGTAGCCGAGCTGAGGGGTATCCGTGAAGGTGTGCGCTTCATCAATCAATACCTTCAAGGTGAATTCCCAGAGTGGACCCTTGACAGGATAAAGTCAAAGAGGAAGACCCCAAGATACCGGGGGTTGCTACAAGAATTGATGAACGCACAGCCCGAGGTACGCCCTCAAACTCCCCCTCCGCTGATCACTCTCGAAGAGCCGGTACCCAAGTCAGCCACGGGTACCTGCAAGCTGGAGGAGTGGCTTCGGAATGTCATTCCGAAGCTCTCCAAGGACAGTCGGCACAACAGTGCACGCATGGCAACCATCTGCCAAATGGCTCTCGATGGGGAGGGCGTCTCAACCCCGATTTCTAATTGGGTAGCGGACGTCTTCCCAAGGACTGATAGAGGTTCTTCCCGGCGATTCACCACCACGAGATCTGACCCCGTATGGAACAGGAAGGTTAGCAGGCGTAAAGAGTACGCACGGGTCCAGTCCTTGTTCAAAAAGAACATAGGGAAAGCCGCTCGGGAAATCCTTGACGGGAAGCCCACGAAGCCGGACGCTCTCGGTCGTCGAGAGATGCTCGACTTCTGGGCCAACCTGATGGAGGACCCGGGGAGAGGCGCTTTATCCCGAGTCGGTGACAAACCGCCGGCTCAATGAATTGAAGAGTGAGGCTCAACTCAAGGAATTGAAAGAGTGAGTAAGGTTCCGCTGAAGCCGCAAAAGCGGCTACAGTTGCTCAGGGGGTTTATCCTGCCGAGGATGTTCCACACCCTCGTGATGGGTAAAGTAACCCGTACAAGGCTGGCCTCGATGGATCGGAAGCTCAGAGCTGCAGCTCGCCGATGGTTGCACCTGCCTCATGACGTGAATGTGGGCAACTTCCACGCGTCCATTCGGGACGGGGGTTTGGGTATTCCAAACCTTGAGCCATGGTGCCCACCTGTAAGGTGGACCGCCTTGGCCGTCTCCAGCACAGCTCGAGTCGAGTTGCCCAGGTGGCGCATGGGTCGCCCGCGATCCAGCGCCAAATCTCCTGGGCCACTAAGACCCTAGACCACCTTGGGGTCCCAGCTCACTCGAGGGAGGCGACGAGGTTTTTTGGTGGAATTCTGCATAGATCAGTACACGGTGGGGACCTCCGCGAGTGTCAGCGTACGGAACTCTCCACCAAATGGGTGGCACGCCCGGGAGGTATCCCCGGGCGGGACTACTGCCACTTCCACCAAGTGCGCGTCAATGCGTTGCCGACCCGGATGCGGACCACGAGGGGACGGCGTGAGGGTGGTCTAGACACTAGATGTCGCGCTGGTTGTAACATCCGAGAATCTGCGGGCCACGTGATCCAGGTGCTTCCGGACATGTGGCCTACGCGTCCGAAGGCATGATGATGCATGCGGCTTTCTTGCGCAAAACCTTACTGGGAAGGGGTACACGGTGGAAAGAGAACGTATTTACCCTTCGAACGCGGGCCCCCGTAAACCGGACATAATCTGTTCCAAGAACGGAAAAGTCACTTTAATCGACGTGCAATGCGTTTCGAGCAAGCTACCTTTGGACGAGTCACACCGGACAAAGTTAGAGTACTATGGGAAAAATGAGACCTTAATTTCCCACATATCAGACCGGTGGAGAGTGGCCCGGTCTGATGTGAGCGTTACGCCTTGCACGGTGTCGTGGAGGGGAGCCTGGTTGGGGCGATCTGCGATCGAACTCAGTGCTCTGGGCCTTTCGCAGAGAACCTTGACCAGGCTTACGACACGCGTGTTACTTGGCTCATGGATTTGCTTTTGGGGTTGGTCGCGAATGACCGCGACTTGCAAATCGCGCGATGTGAGGGTGGGGATTGGTTGATACATCAGGCATAGGCTAAATGATGAAGCCCGCTCAGGGGGAACATCTCAAAATGAGCTCGGGGTGCAAACACCAAATCTTTGGCGGAGCTTAACTGATAGCCAAATGCCTCGTCATCCAATTAGTGACGCGCGGCGGGTAAACGGCGGGAGTAACCGCTTGACGACCATAGGCAGAACATCTACGCCAGGGATATAGGTTCTCCCGGTACTGACCACGCCGCGTTTACCCCTATAGTTAAGTGTCTACCTACCCAATCCCACATAAGTGGGCAAAGGGCGGACTCGCCTAGCAAACGACGTGTGGTAGAATTGCGCTAACGCGCACTCGGCGGAGACTCATTGAGCGCTGCAGGAGGAATCCTGCTAATGAGTTCTATGGGAGAGACGGGTTCCAAGCGGTTCGGCTAACCGTTTCGTCTCTGTGGGTTCGGCCTCGTAGGGGTTGGGTTTTGCAACATAGTAAGGTACTGGGGATTCCTGTTAGCTATTCATAGAGAGCACGAGTCCTTGAATGAGGGGGGAACTCTGTGGGGAGTTTGCCTAGCCCCCGCGTAAGCCGGTGGCCGACGCCTGAGGTGTCGGTCTTCCTCCCCAATTGAGCCGTAATAGCAATGCGAGGGGGGAACTAGTATCCGAGTCGAGCCACCTGTAAGTCTAACGTGCCTGCTCACTGGGCCGACGGTGAAAATCGTACATAGTGCGGCGGTACGAACTTCCGAGCACCCCAGCTGGGGAGTTAGGTTCATTCCACACTTTGACCCTAAGGATAGTCCGGGGGTTAGTTCATTCCGAGTTCTTTCCTTGAAAGCCATTGAGGCCGGTTGCTTAGGGGAATGGCGGGATAAGGACCGTCGTGTCGTCGCAGAACCCCACTAGGGCCAGACGGGGCATACTTGAGGAAATTTAAAATTTACCTCATTAATAAAATCATTAAAACGAACGGCAAAGGGCCTAGTTGCCTTTCTCCGCCTGTTAAATAAGTCTAAAAACCGTTGGTTAAAAATATGTTAAAACAAGGGTGCTTTGTCTCTGAAAAACGTTTACAGACAAAGGTGCCCATTAAAATCATCCTGTGGGTTTCCAACGGAGGCTCCCCTGCGTCTGCAAGCAAGCTTGGGACTGGGCTTGTTCTAAATGCCCCGGTGGCCAACCGTATTCCAGCATTGTGGATACATGTAACTGGTTTCATGTAAGACTTCCGTCTTGGGGAATACACTATGGAACCATAGTCCAGTTTGGATCGCACAAAGCCTCTGTACAATAAAAGCATGGTGGTGCGGTCTGCTCCCCATGTGGAGTTAAAAACTTTAAAACGTTGATGGTTTGGCGACACCTCTCATCGTACAACACGCTAATATGCTCCCGCCAGTTCAGCTTTTGGTCCAAGTCATGCTGAGAAATGGGAGAATCCTACCCAACAGGGATAGGGTCGGGGTAACGTGGTATCCGCGAAGACGGTGAAAGTGCACGCATTTCGTTTTCTCCATGGAGAAACGAAATCCGTTCTTTCGCGACCACTCTCCCAGTTTATTTAGAGTCACCTAGGCTTGCCTGGAAGCGTTTGGCAGTCGTCTCGACCGGCAAAATATGGCTAGGTCATCCACATAGAGCGATGCCATCACCGGGGCATTGATGCATTCCACCACGTCATTGATGGCATTGGCAAATAACGTCACGCTCAGCACTGAACCCTGGGGTACCCCGTTCCCCTGTGTAAAAGATCGGGATAAGTGCTTCCCAGTCCTTACTTTAAAAAGGCGGTTTGTTAAAATATTTCTGATAAATAGGGCCATGTTGCCTCTAAATCCCCACTTGTGGAGCGTGTTGAGGATTCTCCATCGCCTTACACTATCATAGGCCTTCTCCAGGTCGAAGAAGACTGCTATGACGTGTTGACGTTGGAGAAAGGCTTCCTGGAGGAAGTTCTCAGTGCGTCCCAGATGGTCAGTCGTGGACCTGCCACGCCGAAAGCCGCACTGAGCGTCGGAGAGCAGGTTTCAACTCTCCAAGCACCACATGAGACGTCGGTTTACCATCCGTTCCATCACCTTGCACACGCAGCTGGTGAGAGATATGGGACGGTAATTATTCGGGTCATTTTTGTCCTTGGCCTGTTTTGGGATTGATATCACGATCGAATCTCGCCAGGCATTTGGAAAACTGCCCTCGTTCCAAAGTTGAGAGGGAAGCAAAGATACATGGTATACCCCCATCTAAGAGTAGAATCTATACTCAGGTACCAGACGGTAAGGCGAAGAGACTGAAGGTGGTCTCCTACAAACCCATTCGTCTACTCTCCAGAGACGAAATTTGCACACTATTTGCCATTGGTGGGTGGAAGTACCTGGGAGTAAGGTTGGACGGGACAGGATGTTAAGACGTGAGGTCGCCACTGGCTGAAGGTATTGAGCGATTGAGTAAGCCTCCACTGAAGCCCCAACAAAGGCTTCAGATGCTCAGGGGCTTTATCCTGCCGATGTTGTTCCATAGCCTCTTGCTGGGTTAAGTTACCCGGAACAAGTTGGCCTCAATGGATCGGCAGCATTAAGCCGCTGCCCACCGATGGTTGCACGTGCCTCAAGACGTGACGGTGGGCTTTTTCCACGCATCCATACAGGACTGTGGTTAAGGTATTCCAAACTTGGACACAATGGTGCCCACATGGAAGTTGGAACGCCTCCAGTTTGTCTCCAGTTCAGCTCGAGTCGAGTTGCCCATGGTAGCCCGCCATCCAGCACCAATGTCTTGGGCCTCTAAAACCATAGACCGCCTTGGGGTTCCAGCTCACTCGAAGGAGGCGGCGAGAAAGTTTTTTGGGCAAATTCTGCATTGATCTGCAGACAGTGGGGACTTGCACGAGTGTTAGCGTATGGACCTCTACGCCGAATAGGTGGCACGCCCAGGAGGTATCCCTTGGATGGACTACTGCCACTTCCACGAAGTTCATGTCAATGCGTTGCCGACGCGGTTACTGACCACCAGGGAACGGCCAGAGAGTGGTCTAAACATGTTAAGTCAGGCTGGCTGTAAAATCCGGGAGTCAGCCGGCCATGTCCAGTTGCTTTCGGACGAATGGCCGTCGCAGCCGAAGGCACAACACATTCTGTTTTCTGGCGCAAAAACCTTACCAGGAAAGGGTTCATGGTGAAAAGTGGATTTACTCTTCGAACGCAGGCCCCCATAAGCTGGGCATAATTTATTTAGAAAACGGAAAAGTGACAGTGATTGATGTGCAATGCGTCTCGAATTATCTAACTTTGGACGAGTACAATCCGACAAAGGTGGAACACTAGGGGAACAATGAGACCCTAATGTATCACATATCTGACCGGAGGAGTGGCCCGGGAAGATGTGAGCGTTGCGTCTTGTACTGGGTGGCGGAGATCGGCGATTGACCTCAGCGCGCCGGGTCTGTCAAAGAGAACCTTTGCCAGACTGACAACATCCGCTCGGCTCATGGATTTGCTTTAGTGACTGGTTACGAATGACCGCGACCCTAAAATCGCACGCTGTGACGGTTGCTTTATGATTTAGGCATGGTTACGTGATAAGACCCGCTCCGGGGTAACATCTGAACATCAGCTCGGGATGCAAGCACCCATACTTTTGCGGAGATACTCTGATAGCCAAATGCCTCGGTCCTTTGGCATGTTCTACATTCTGTCAGGATATGTTGAACTGTCAGGGGTTAGAGGCACTCATTGCAGCGGGTCTGTTCTTTCACCTCCGCAAAGAGGTAAGAGTGTAGGCAGAGGACCCTATTCTCAGGCGCGTAATCATGACCTCTTCCCTCCTAATGTTCCGGATGGAAGAGGACCATGGTGAAACGACCGATTTTATTACCCTGATGCAGAGGTAGTTCTCGGGCTGGACTGCGTGAGAGACATTTTTGGCTCAACGTTTCTCTCCCGTTGCATGGAGCGTCGTCAGGAGCGAAGTAGTTTTATGCTAGCTGATCCGCCGGTATTTATACCCGGTTCTCGTTCCTTTCACATTTCACGAAACGCCACTGTGGTAATCAAAAAGGAAGACTATGAGAAAAAGGTCTCAAAGCTGCTGGAAGACGACACGTACGTAAAACTTAAACGTGACCCCACATCCAGGATAGAACGGCAAGTGAGAGACCACGTCAAAAAATCTTCAATTCCTTTGGAAGATCAGAAGAAACTATTTCCTTCCGCCTCCAGATGTCCACGACTCTACGGATTACCAAAGGTTCACAAGAAAGAAATCCCATTGAGACCCATTGTCAGTAGCTTAGGATCACCTACTTACAAGTTAGCCCAGTTTCTCGCTAGAAGTCTCAAACCCTGCACTGGGAATACGACGTCAAACGTAAGAGATTCATCCCACTTCATCGAGATTCTGGGATCAATAAATGTCTCCCCACGTGATATTCTCGTGGGTTTTGACGTGGTGTCACTTTTCACGAAGGTTCCGGTGCGGGAATCCCTGGCCATACTTCAAAGATTCACTAGCAAAGGACTACCACCAGACTTCCCAAAACTGGTTGAATTCTGCCTGGAGAGTAACTACTTCCTATGGAACGGCGATATATACCAGCAAACAGAAGGAGCGGCAATGGGATCACCATTGTCTCCGGCCATCGCCGACATATTCATGGAAGACCTCGAGGAAAAAGCGCTGGCATCCTGCAACCTCCCTCCCAAATGCTGGCTACGCTGCGTGGACGACACCTTCGTCATCTGGCCACATGGAGAGGAGAAATTAGAGGAGTTTCACCGAGAATTGAATAACATAAACTCGGCCATAAAATTCACGAAGGAACTTGAGAAAGACGGACGCCTTCCGTTCCTTGACGTACTCGTGACGAGGAAGTTAGACGGAACTCTCGGCCACTCAGTGTACAGAAAACCTACGCACACTGATCGTTACCTCCACGCCACTTCTCATCACCACCCACAGCAAAAGGCAGGTGTCATCAAGACTTTTCTCCAGAGCAGAAAGAGTGTCAGACGCAGAATCACTCCCAGCAGAGAAAGAACACCTGAACAGAGCCATGAGAAACAACGCTTACGATAATGCCTTCATCAGAAGAGCCGTGAGGAAAAGAGATTCAGACAACGAGATAAAGGAGAAACCAGCTGCTTTCGCCCTTCTTCCCTATGTCAAGGGCACGACCGATCGCATAGCACGAATCCTCAGAAAGAAAAATGTCGTCACCCGTTTCGGCACGGTGAAGAAGCTAAAGGACATATTCCCCTCACCCAAAGACAAACTCCCCCCTCTACTGACCGAAGGGGTATACGAAGTACCATGCAGCTGCGGCGGAAGCTACGTTGGCCAGACTGGACGTGCTATGGAAACACGTATAAAAGAACACCGAACATCAGTAAAAAACAAACAATGGAAAACATCAGCCATTGCGGAGCACATCATGTCGGAGCCAGGACATAAAATAGAATTCGACAACACGAAAGTCCTAGCGAAGAAACAACATCTCTACTTCCCTAGGCTAATTCGTGAGTCTATTGAAATAGCGAAACGGCCACGGAATTTCAACCGAGACGACGGCTTCCACCTGCCAGATACCTGGAAACGCTTTTTGCGTGGGGGGGAAAGTCACCAACGGTCAAAAAGAGAAAGGCAACCTACCACCCCCACCCAAACCCCCCCTCCCCAACACAAAAACATCAACAACCATTAACGGTCAAAAAGTGAAAGGACCGAGAACCGGGTATAAATACCGGCTGATCAGCTAGCATAAAATTACTTCGCTCCTGAAGACGCTCCCTGCAACGGGAGAGAAACGTTGAGCCAAAAATGTCTCTCACGCAGTCCAGCCCGAGAACTACCTCTGCATCTCTCAACAGCTGCGAAAGCCTACGATCTTTATCACCCTGAGTTTATTATTTTGCAAAGACCACCAAGCCTCCTCCAGCTGGTGCAAAACCAAATTACACAAGGCAACCTTTACATCCTCCAAAGGAACCGAGGTGGAGTAGGTCCAGTATTTGCGCAGGGCTTCTTTTGCTGCCTGGTGAGCTTTTTCATCGCCGGTTATTCCAACGTGACCCGGAGTCTATACAAAAGATACCCTGTTCCCCTTCACTAAAGGGACAAGAGGGTAAAATGGATCTCCTGAACTATCGGATGCACAGGTTGAAAGACCGATACAGATTTTAGGCAGCTCAAGGAGTTTGTACGGATGAGGAAAGAGCCATTGCTTTCTTTTATTTTTCCTAGGACCCTACCGGCCTCCCGTTTAGATGAAACCCGGAGCCGAAGAGGGATATTGCTCTCCGGTCCATACCGACCATCCAAAACCCTGCTGGTAACCAGAAAGATCACCCTCCAGGATCCTCTTCTCCCTTACTGGTCTTTAGGCACGGCAAACACCTGGGCAGATCGCGGTCCAGATGGTTTGGCCTCTTACATTCATTGGATCCACAGCACGCTCCGGACTCATCCCTTGTTGGCTTGGGGTTTGTTTTGGGGGTTTTCTCCCCACCCTTGTAGTCTCCTCTTACAACAAGCAGGGATACCGCGGGAGTATTCTTCATCCCCCAACATACGGGGGGAAGGATGTCATACGGCTTCTGAGTACCATGACTATTTGCGTGATTGATCCATCCAACTGCTGTTGCCACCTTTACTCTCTGCTGTAACATTGCTATTTTCATTTGTTTATCCAGGTCTTTCACTATTGCTTTCAAAGAGATGGTGCCTATTTGGCAATGATTTCTTCTGTAAAATATTCATTCATTATTAGGCTTAAGGTAGCCTTATCTATTTTCAAGGCATGTCGTCTTTTTTTCCATTGCGATTGCTTCTTTCATTGCATTGTTGGGATCTGCAGCTAGTAATTTGGCCGTTTCATCTATTTCTTTCCTTATTCTCACTATATTCAGTACGTGCTTCTGGGTCAGCTCTAATAACATTATTTTCCAGAATAATCACCAGTTCGCCAGACCATAGCACCTTCTGGCCTAAGTCCCTGTTCATCATAGTGCAAAAGCTGGTGAGGGACTTCATGAACTCTCATACTCGTTTGTTTCGCCCACTGTACCCTTTATACCTCCCTTTACATTATTTACTTTCTTGGTAATCAGTAAATCTTTGTTTTCCTCATCCACATTCAATAATTCAGGGGAGGCATTAGATTCATGGTCCCTGCAGTAGACGCAAAATTTAGTTGGCCCGACCCTCTGGCAATCTTTACCTTCATGGTTTCAGCAATGTGGTAAAAACCTTGAGCCATACCCATATACATTGTTTTCCAGAAAAACCACATATTTGCCACTCCATTACACCTTGTGGTTGGTCTGACTTGGTCAGAGGTTCGGACACTTGAGGTTATTTAAGGTTACCGCGACGACTGGTAACCACTTTTTTTTATGGTTACCTTCATGGTTTCCAGCACAGCAGTAGCAATGCAATTGACAACCTTGTGCCATGTCCATTATATAGCATTGATTACATTATTGTGGTTTCATATTTATGTATGGCATTATTGTAATTGGATGACTTGTTTCTATTAGTATGATATTGTCTGCATTATTAGTTACACCTTCAGATAATAGTGATTGGTCAATTCCAGTTTCTTTTCTATCACCATTTTTTCACAATGGATGTTGCTATCTTTTGGGTCCTGTTTGTAAGTATATTCAGCTGGGAACAGGATTGACATTCATTAAAGTTAACGTGAGCGCTTCACTAAATTTTGTTATTACTAGACTTCTTGCTGGTTTCATAGCCGATCTAATCATAATGTCCTATAAGTCTCCCACTTTTTTAAATAACACAAAGGGGAAAGAGAATGCATTTTAAATCTATGAGATCCTCTCACGACCCCCCCAACCGATCCTGCCTGGCAGGCAGACAGGGCACAGCTGGTCTGAGTCAAGGATCTTCCTATCCTACTCTCTATAGCCCTAATAAAAGGAACCCCTGTGGCCTTGGAAGTGCTAGGAGGTCCAAGCCCTCTTGCTCATTGGCAGAGTACGACCTTATGACACCACCTGGAACAGAGGGTCTCTGTTAGCCTCCACCACAGAGAGGCCTATCCGTTAGGACCTATCTTACATGAGAGACATTCTATTGACATTTTGCATTGTTGTGCTATCTAAATACAGCTTCCAACAGTCGCAGTTCAGGCAGGCCATTTCACAGCAGTCCAACCACAAATGTGAGAATGAGAGCTTCTTGGCAAATATATCAACCTACTTTAGGGGAGAGGATATTTTACCAACAAATGGAAAAAGAACCAGACCACCCTTTCCTGAACCTGCAGATCCTTTTGTACTGTGGCTTACTACAGCAACAGCTGATCATCATGGTATAAATGCTTAATTGTCTCACAATGGCCCAACCCAACCACAAATTTGAATTGGTTAGTTTACTATCAAACACTTGGTTAATTCTGCATTGCAATGATAGAAACAGCAAACACCGAAGGTTCAACAAGGGGCATGGCTATCACATTTGGCCATTTGTTCTTTTTTGGTACCTCTAGCTGGAAACTCTTGAAGCCAAAAGAATCGATACCCTGTGCTTTTAACCTTTATGCATACTGAGCAGAGATGAGAAGAATTTACCACCCCATACTATATCCCACTGCTGTGGTGTCCTCAGATCCCTTTGGATAATTAGGCTAGGGCTGTGGCACCTGAAAGACAATGCTGCACATTGAAGGTTTGACAGAATCCCGGCCCGGACAATAGTCTCTTAATCCTGATTACTGGAAAAGAGAGCACCATGATGCACACCTTTGCTACACCATGTAGGTGAGGAAAATACCAAAGCAGTGGTATTGCACTATCGACTGCAGTCCCCAGAACTATAGCTCCCACTGACATCACCTTGCATGTCCCCTTACAATGCCAGACTACGTTCAAGCTCAATAGGGTCATGATTCCCAACAAGTTCTTTGAAGCCTCATCCCTTGACTGGTTTTGCTAGTTTCAATAAACAAGTCCGAAAGGTGATGAAGAAATTTCTCTATTTAAAACTTCATTGCAGATTCAACTATTGTGACTCCCTGTTGATACATCCAGGCAATTCCTGCTCTCCCACAATTCTTCTTGGTACTCTATTACCAATTATTCACATATATTTATTTTTTTGCTAATTTTTTCCTACACTTAACACTTGACAAAATGATACACATTTATCAATTGTACATTAAGTATGAATATAAATCAAAGGAACTGAACAAATTTTAACAGCAAGGTTAAAAGTATTATAGTACATAGGTATTTAGTTGTTTAACATGAATAACAGGACAAGAGAAAAAAAATATCTTAAGTCATGATGGCATCATATCACAACAATACTATTTACCCAAATTGATTACAGATTTAATTAATTTAAGGAAGAATCAGCTATTTTATAAGAACACTTCACAAAGCTTTAGCAGAGTATTTAATAATACATTGAGCCAAACTAATTGATATAACATAGAGCTACCTTCTCTGGCATGCTGAGTTTAATGTCCAGTCTTAATATTTCATACTGACATATTTCTCTTATTCATGCTTTGCTGAGTCTGCAATTGAGCTTACATTATAGGGGTTATTTATTTTTTATTAATATTATTCAAATTTTTTCATTATTTCCACGTCCACATAGAATTGGTGTCAATGGCTGCAAGACACCATCCTTACTAAACCAATCCAAGAGGGAAAAACAAAGGTACCCTGATTCCCCATGCCTCCTGTCTGGCCGTATAACTCATTTTCGCAGGATTTTCTTTCAGCCTTCATGACTAATCCTCATGTACACCGTATCGTATGACTACCATGCATCTTTTGTCTGGTGGGTCTGCCTACTTCCAATCTACTAGGGATAGGGTAAGTGCTAACCAAACTACGATCAAACATTGCCAGGTGCAACCCCAGGAAACCTTACACCTTTATCTTATGTGGTCTTTCTACCATCTTCAAACGGTCGCTCCCACCGTTTCCCCAAGTCTCCTTAAAATGCCAGGCTGGAGTCAAGTCAAAATCAACAGGTTCTGCTTTCCCCGCTGATACTTCCATGCCCATTCTCTTGGATGCAGTTTTCCTAGATGGAGGACAAGTACAGTAATTAACGAATCAATTAAGTCTCATTCACTAGGGAATCTGACATTTATAAGTTTATTCCAAAGATAATGGACAAATTCCTTAGCCAATAATTATGCAATTGTTGGGGAACTTTTTCTTTTGAACTCAACTACTATCACTAAATGTTCTAACACAAATAACTAATATTAATATTTCACCAACACCCTGTTTTTTTCTTAATACCAAAAGCAAATAATTCATTTTCCATGCATCAATTAATTTCTTAACCTTCTACAATATTCTTTATTTTCTTGTTTTAAAAAATGCCGAAATGGCAATATTACAGGGTTAGCAGTTTCATTCATATCTATGAAGCTTCTTGCTCTACCAGGTTGCTAAAATTGGTGGTTTTTATGAGGGTATCAATCCTTGCGCAGAATATCTCAGGGAATATATTTAAGATTTCACTCAATCTCAATTTTATCAATCTTATCAATTTTCATTACTTGGGTCCCAAGGTATTGTTTTACATTGGCAAGTTTCAATGAATACTCCACTATGTTGAATCCAGTTTGCAGTGCCAATAATTTAGCTTTGCTATTGATTATTTAACTTTTCAATATTATGGCCTATTTGCTATGTTATTACTCAGTGGCCATTAATCAATGGTTAATCATGAACATTACACCTCCAATTGTCCCATTTCTGCTGAGTTTTTCGTGGAAAGGTCGATTTAAGATCTGCCCATAGTTCATGAGAATGTGAATAGTTCAACAAGGTTGTTCAAGATAAACATGTCCTCCAAGTTTATCAGTTCTTCTAGGTCTCAGCCCTGATCATTAGTTTCCCTACTAAACCAGATAATTGAAATGAAATAATTTACTTTGTTATTCCACACACTTTATTTAAAAAAAAAACGACCCAGGTTTCAACATTGAACGTCATCATCAGATGGTCATA
Organism: Hetaerina americana; assembly: GCF_022747635.1. Taxonomy (NCBI): domain Eukaryota; kingdom Metazoa; phylum Arthropoda; class Insecta; order Odonata; family Calopterygidae; genus Hetaerina; species Hetaerina americana. Next base: position 68,185 of record NW_027286537.1, read on the forward strand.
GAAGCACACTGTCTATATATACCTGAATTAAATCTTTTGACTTAGAAGAGTGGCACATCTAGGAACGGGGAGTGGAAGGGATGAAAAACTTCATTGGCAAGTTCATCTTTACAACAGACACATTTCAAACTTTCTAACTGCTCTGTTTTTTGTGGACAGGTAGATTTAAGATCTGCCCATAATTCACGAGAATGTGAATGGTTCCACAAGGTCGTTCAAGATAAACATGTCATCCAGGTTTAACAGCTCTTCTAGATCTCTGCCCTGATAATTTCTTACCCTACTTAACCATTTAATGCAACAATTTCAGAATGTAAAAATCATTCGCCTTGACTGGGATGACCCAGTCAAGGCAAATGATTTTTACACTCTGAAATCGTTTCATTGAAATGCACATTAGCGGATGACTCCGTTAAAAGTTACTGTTGCGGCATCTCCCGCAGTTTCTTTGGAATTTAACCATTTAATCTTTACACTTGGTATCTATGGCTGTAACTATTTTGTATGCTTGAATTTTAACACTCCTCCTTGGCTATTTTATTTGATTCTTTAAATCTTATGAAGGAGGTACATACCATGCTGTTAGAAATATTAGCTTTTGGTCTGCCCTTATACATGCCGCTGCAAGGGTTTTTTTTTAACATTTGCCTAAACTAAGGAAGTTTTAGCTTTTGTTAAGTATTACATGACTTAAAAAAATTTTTCCCTTAGATATTATGGGAGTGCTATGCATTTGAACATGTACCAACAATATGTCAAGCCCATGGCCAGCAGATTCTTTCATCATATTGTTTGTATTAAATTTCACCTCTTGAATGTTTATTTCGCCTTGATTGATTATGCAGCTTTTATTTGGCATTGTCTATCATTTCATTGAGCGGTCATATGCATTTATAGGAATTTGCATTCCTATTGCTGAATGCAGTTTGCATAGCATGTACATTTTCCCACTGAATTGCAATTCCTAGACGTCTGGTTCTCAGAGCAGTATTCGCACACCTTGAGCTACATTGCAGTTTTTAAGAGGGTGCCGAAATTTAGGCATTTGTAGTACTTACAATACTTGGTGGTTGTAATGAAATCCTTTACCTTGCATGATCTGAACTCAGTGGATACCCTAACAATGTTCAATATCTACTCCTTGCTGATCGGGTCCACCTATATGACCTAATTTGTAATCGACTTCTCTTACGCTAAATTTAAACACCGATTGTGCATGGCTATCCACAACGGGCCATTTTGATTTTAGGTAACTGAAATTGTCTCACTGAATGCTAGCCCACGACCGCTTCTTGCCCAGTGAGGAGGACAGATTTTTTAGTGATACCAACAAATTTTACACTAAGTAAAGGGCCTTATCTCATTAAATTGGGCATTTCAAACTCGCTTGTACTCTCAGGTATTGCTAGAATCTCAAATACTGTATACTCATTATATAGAATATGATTCAGGGCCCTCCCACTATAGCTTAAGTTTAGTTAGCCGAAAAAAACTGTCTACTGTCATCGTAAAATCAAAAGTTTTAGACATTATCATCAAAACTGAAAATGGTTTTCCTTGAAATTTGGCATAAGTAAGCAAACAAACACACTACTCCCCCCATTTGCAGGTATATGGTTGCATTATGCTTACGGCCAGGTTTAGGATCCATGGCCCTTTATTCAATAGGAGTCGTTTTCAACCAAAAATCACAATGGACTAGATATCACCGCAATTACAAAATTTTTACTTGAAATTCAGCATTAAAACACAATACTATTCTCTCTGTTTGCAACATGTCTGGGGTTCATACACCTAATCCCTACATCAAGATCCGAGAACCAATGAATGTGAATCTGACATAGATCTGACACTGCCTTAAAGTTACTCTTCAAGTTAATTCCACTTTCCAAGTTATTCCACTATATGCTATTACTGTATATTATCTCTGATAACACTCTCACCATACATCGCACTATCAAGAATTCTGCTACTCAAATATAACATTCATCATCTATCAGTTTCAGTACTCATTACTCACGGTTTGAATTATTTTTCATTTACACACCATCTTCTATCACCTTAACTTCTTTCTAATGGTTTCTTCTGGTCCTTCACAATTTCTGCTTCACGGTTCTTCTTCTGAAGACTCGTGCTGAAAAAAAGAACATTATTTGTCATAATTATTAGTATTCACTGGTACATTATGGTTTTAATAAATCTGCAAATTATTGCACAACACCTGAAGAGATAATTCTTACCTTTGGCAATACAAATCTGGCACGACCCTCAATCTACCCCGAAACACTTTCAATGACTTTTTTAAGTATGATTAACTACAAAAGGGCCATTGTCAATTTAATCCTTTGCCCAGTAAATAACAACAATAATAATTATAGAAATATATATATATATATTTGTATATATATATATATATATATTATATATGTATTATATATATATAAAAGAAAAAAGGGTTAAATCATATATACATGTATATATATATGAATTCTAACCAACCCACTGACCTTTACTCTTGTGTATTGTCTATTTCTCCTTTGGTGTGTGTATATTTATATATATATATATATATATATATATATATATATATATATATATATATATATATATGTATATATATATATATATATATGTATATATATATATATATATGTATATATATATGTATATATATATATATGTATGTATATATATATATATGTATATATATATGTATATATATATATATGTATGTATATATATATATATGTATATATATATATATATATGTATATATATATATATGTATGTATATATATATATATGTATATATATATATATATGTATATATATATATATATATATATATATATATATATAATATATATATATATATATATATATATATATATATATATATATATATATATATGTATATATATATATATATATATATATATATATACATATATATACATAACAACTAAATTGTGGTCATAGTCCGCATCCGCTCCCAGGATGCTGTGCGAATTTATCTCACTGTTCCTTAACCATTGTCTAACCAGGATATAATCTAGCTGATACCTTTCTGAGTCACCTGGCATTTTCCATGTATACCTGCATCTATTGTGGTGTCTAAACCAAGTGTTGGTGATGACTAACCCCTGTCTCCTGCAGAACTCAACTGCATTCTCCCCGCAGTCATTCCTTGTGCCTAAACAGTAGTCCCCGACCTCGTCACCATCTCTTCCTTCGCCTACCGTCGCATTCTAATCCCCCATCACCATCTAATGTTTCCCTGCAGGAACACTTGCGATTATGTCCTCTAACTGATCGTATATCCTATGTACCTCTTCTTCCTTATGGTTGCTCATTGGCATGTATACCTGAATAATAACCAAGTTCGTCGGTTCTGCTTTTACCTCTACTAGTAGTAATCTATCCGTTACCTGCTCTATGTTGACTACGCTTCTTCCTACCTCTTCATTAAATATATATATATATATATATATATATATATATATATATATATATATATATATATATATATATATATATAGAATGTTGCATATTCGATATGTTGCTATTCTGATGAATTCCACCCCCCCCTCCTCTTTATGTATGGAGATCATGTTTTCCCAAACAAGGTGGGAAGCCCTTACTACCCACCCTCTTTCTTCACCGACCTAAAGGGAAGTTTCTACACCAGGGGACCTCCCCCAACCCTGCATTGTCAATTATAGAGTGAGAAAAAATCTCTCCTCCACCCTGATGCCAACTCTCACTTTGGCAGGCCCCTTGGAACCATAACGTACAAGTTATCCCAAACCCCCAATTACCAGTTCTTACCCTTTGTGCAGTGCTTCTTTGTGCATTAATGCTATGCACCCAATAAAAGACCACACTACTTATGGCATTAAAAAGATCAATTTTGAATTGGGAAAAAATTAGTTTGATCCTTGCATATTTTTTTCATTGTACATTTGATATGTTTTTGCATGGTTATATAACATAACAGCGATATGAATATCCTGTCTAAAAAAATAAGACAAGCTTATGCCTTAGCAATTACAAGACTGGTATTACTTATCAAGTATACCGCATATGACCCCATAAATATAACTACACTTAAGTTAGCCCAAGCGACAAGTCATCTTTGATTGAAAGTAAAATGTTTTCAACAGTATCTGCCTAAGTAGAACATTTTTCCTTGAAAATAACCAAATGTAACTACGACAGGACACTGAAATTGGCCCATAATGATAGTTACTTTTCACATTTTTCCTACACTGCAATACATATTACCTAATAACCCCCACTTTTTTCCTCCCTATAACTTCAGTAGTCTCATAGTAGACAAAGGTTTTCATGAAATGTATTCAACTTCATCACACTGTCTCTGCACTCATCACCCTACAGTGTTCCTTTAGCACCATGCACCATAGTGCCCACTGTTTCCTCTTTTTACTGAGTCTGGTGCTCCTTCACTGCTGCCCACCTTCTTTTACTGATGCTTGAGCTAAGAAAATTGGATTTGATGCCCAGTTTTTCAATGATATGAATGGATAACATTATCTGTTTTTATTATTGGCATTCATTAATACATCAATATTTTAATTTTTCTACAAGTTGTTCCAAATACCCCGAAAAGGTCAAATGCTAGATGCTAGCTGGTTTAATTTGTGCTTAAAGAAGGAACGAGTAAAAATGAGATCCCTGGAGGCAAAAGAGAAACCACTAGCTAATCTTCCTAAGGGCTTTCCATTACTTGCTTCTTCAGATTTACTGAATGGACCGCAGTGCTTATTTAAACATAACCACCTTCCTTTCCTTATTTTCAATTGGTTCCCACCATATATTTTCTGAGGCTTTCCGTCCCCAGCTCCGTCAGATAGAATGCACTTTAGGGCCGGTGGTAGTGTGTTAACGTACGTAGCATAGGTTCACGTAGGTGCCATTGGGAATTAAACATAAATAATATGCTATCCTCTTTTAATGTGCATTAAAATTTCCAAAGAAGGGATAGTCACAAGCCCAATCAATCAGGTGCGCGCAATATACTACCTTGATCAAAAATTTCCCGGAATTTATTCAGAAAATTAAAAATACAAGTTTATTCATTTAAATCTATATTGTCCCCTTCAAAGTAATCCCCATCGACTGCAACACACTTATGCCAGCGCTTGATCCAATCCTCGAAACATTTTTTATATTCGGTTTTCAGTATGTCCATCAGTGCTTCCTGCGATTTTTCCATTACTTCCTCTCGGCTGCTAAAACGCGTTCCCCGTAATGGTTTTTTAACTCGATTGAACAGAAAGAAGTCACAGGGAGCCAAATCAGGTGAATTCGGTGGCTGTTGGATGGTATTTGTTGCATTTTTCGTCAAAAAATTACGAATAATGATAGCACTGTGCGACGGTGCGTTATCATGGTGCAAAATCCACGAGTTTTCTGCCCACATTTCTGGTCTCTTTCGGCGAATTGCTTCACGCAAACGTCTCATAACGCCCAAATAATACTCTTTGTTTACTGTCTGGCCTTCTGGCAAAAATTCATGATGCACTACACCGTTGTAATCCATGAAAACCGTCAGCATTGCCTTCTTTTTTGACTGAAAACGACGTGGTTTTTTTGGTCTCGGCTCATTTGGTGAACGCCATTCACTTGCCTGATGTCTGGATTGCGTGTCGTACTCATAAACCCACGTCTCGTCTCCAGTAATGATCCTTTTGATGAATGTGGGATCGGATTCAGCCTCGCAAATCATGTCTTTTGCGACGTCAACACGGTCTCTTTTTTGCATGAAATTGAGGTCTCTTGGCACCAACTTTGCTGCTACACGACGGAAACCCAAATCATTAACCACAATGTCTTGGGCGGATCCATAGGCAATGTTCAAGTCCTCCGCTATTTCTCTGATGGTTAATTTGCGGTTATTGACCAACATTTCTTTTACTTTATCAATTTTTTCACCGACTTTCGATGTCGATGGTCTGCCACTGCGTTCATCATCTTCGATTGACTCACGACCACTTCTGAACCGCTCGTGCCACTGGTAAACGACCGTTTTTTTTAGAGAATCGTTGCCGAAACACTTTTCCAACATTTCCAACGTCCGTGCGCCACTAAATCCGTTTTTTACGCAAAATTTAATACAAGTTCGTTGTTGCAAATTTAAATCCATTTCTGCAATTGTAAAAAATCGCCAACACACACAGAGATAGATGTACTCTTGGCTACGTAACTTTTGCAAATGTCAAGTTATGACACTAAGATTTAAAGGGAATATCAACAACAGATGTACCAATTTAACAAAAAAACAGAACACAAATCGGAACGATGGGAGCGCCACACGGTGGTTATTCCGGGAACTTTTTGATCAAGGTAGTATATTGTAATTGACTATCTAATTTTATCCCTTTAGTGCAGGGCATACACAACCAAGACATATTTTCCTAATCTGAAGCAGTGACAGTTTCATCTAAATAGGAAAGATGATACCATCAGGAACGCACACAACATGCAACCCATACCTTCCTTACCATTTTCCCAAGGTTCCTCTACCATTAAATTACTGAGACCTTCAAATTTAGAAGCCATGCGGCATTCACCTTGTGCGGGGAGGATTTGTAAACAACTTTCCTATGCTAGAGAAAAGACATTGGGTTCGAGTAGTAGCAGTAGTTTTGAGCGTTTTAGGGTGCGTCGACAGCTAAGGTCATTTTTTACCACTCAGTAAAATGAAAACTAAAATTCCTTTTTAATTAGGAATAAATAAGCACGATTAAATATATAAATAAATAAATAATTGTTAAAATCGAAAGGCATTAAAATTATGAGATCCAAAACCATAGCTGCCTCATTCAACCAGTGGCCCTTAAAAAATTTAAGACACGATTTATGAACCCAGAGTCATCCCCTAAAATGTAACTTAAGTCTCCCCTTATATTAAACATGTCTCTGGTCCTTTGGTATGTTCTACATGCTGTCAGGATATGTTTTATCGTCAGGGGTTGGAGGCACTCATTGCAGCGGGGCTGATCTTTTACCTCCGCAAAGAGGTACGAATGAGTGAGGGCAGAGTGCCCTATTCTCAGGCGCGTAATCATGACCTTTTCCCTCCGAATGTTCCGGATGGAAGAGGACCATGGTGAAACGACCGATTTTATTACCCTGATTATTTTGCAAAGACCACCAAGCCTCCTCCAGCTTATGCAAAACCAAATTACACAAGGCAACCTTTACATCCTCTATTGGAACCAAGGTGAAGTCTGTCTCGGATTTTCGAAGGGCATCCTTTGCTGCCTGGTCAGCTTTTTTGTTACCTCTTAAGCCAACGTGACCAGGAGTCCATAAAAAGGAGACCATGTTCCCCTTTCTCTGAAGAGACAACAGGGTATAATGGATCTCCTGGACTATCGGGTGCACAGGTGCAAAGACCTATATAGATTTTAGGGCGCTCAACAAGTCTGTGCAGATGAGGAAAGAGCCATTGCTTTCCTTTATTTCTCCTAGGGCCTTCCTTATGGCCGACAGCTCGGCTGTGAAAATGCTGCAAGAAGTGTGTAGTTATTTCCTCAAAACTCCATGGTAGTGGGACACGACCGCATAGGCACCTGCAGATTCTGACTTTGACCCGTTGGTGTAGACGGGGACAAAGCCAGAAAGTGAACCGAGGACGGCTGTGAAGAGTTGCTGGTATTCGAAATCGGTCGTCTTGGCTTTGCGGCGTGCATTGGCAATGAATTTATTATATCTGGCATTGGCGTTAAACAAGGCAGATACTTAGCATAGGAGACGGGGCATACTTAAGGATGTAAAATTTACCTCATTAATAAAATCATTAAAACGAACGGCAAAGGGCCTACGGACTTAAGGGCTTTAACTGGTTTTAAGTAAGACCCTCGACCTGAGGAATACACCATGGAACCATAGTCCAGTTTGGATCGCACCAAGCCTCTGTACAATAAAAGCATTCTGGTGTGGTCTGCTCCCCATGTGGAGTGAGTTAAAAATTTTAAAATGTCGAGGGTTTGGCGTAACCTCTCACGTAAAATGCGGATATGCTCCCGCCACTTCAAGGATCATGCCAAGAAAGCGGACGGACTCCACAAATGGGAGAACACAAATCGGGGTAACATGGTAACCGCGAAGAAGGTGAAATTGAACGCATTTCGTTTTCTCCGTGGAGAAAAAAAATCCATTCTTTCGCGACCACTCTCCCAGTTTATTTAGAGTCACCTGGGCTTGCCTGGAAGCGTTTGGTAGTTGTGTAAACCGGCAAAATATGGCTAGGTCGTCCACATAGAGCGATGCCATCACCAGGGCACGATGCATTCCAATCACTATCACAGGCCTTCTACAGGTCGAAGAAGACTGCTATGACGTGTTGACGTTAGAGAAAGGCTTCCTGGATGAAGTTCTCAGTGCGCACCAGATGGTCTGTCGTGGACCTGCCACGCCGAAAGCGGCACTGAGCGTCAGATAGCAGATGTTGACTCTTTAAGCACCACATGAGACGTCGGTTTACCATCCGTTCCATCACCTTGCACACGCTGCTGGTGAGAGATATGGGACGGTAATTATTCGGGTCATTTTTGTCCTTGCCCTGTTTTGGGATTGGTATCACGATGGACTCTCGCCAGGCATTTGAAAAACTGCCCTCGTTCCGAAGTTGGTTGAGGGTATTTAGGACCTCCCCAATTGCAGTTTCCGGAATGTTCCGGAGAAATGCGTTGTGGATTTCGTCCTACCCTGGCGAGGTGTTATGGAAGTCTTCGATGGAAGATTTAAGCTCCCAGGGCGTGAAAGGCTCATTGTAATATTCAGATGTAGGACCTGCACCAAAATTGAGAGGGACTCTCTCGCATCGCCTCTTTATGTTTGCAAAGTCCGCGGCATAGCCCTCATCACTGCTATTGGCCGCGAACTGACTGGCAAATATGTTGCTTATTTCGGCAGGTGAATTAACCGCCCAGTCAGCAACAAGCAATGGTGAGATAACAAATGAGCCCTGGGACCCGGAGATTTTCTTTACTTTGTCCCATACCTGACCAAGTGGCGTGCGATGGTTGATGGTAGAGACGAATTCTAACCAGGAAGCCCTCTTGGCCGCCTTGACGGCCCTTCCAGCTCGCACTCACACGCACAGACGGCGGTACGATGCCAGATTAGTTGCCGTGGGATATTTTTTAAAAATATTCAACGCAAGATTCCCTGACGTACGAGGGATACTTTTGGTAGCTGCCGCCAAGTGCGTTGAACTTAGTTTCTTGACATTGTGCAACACGTCGAAACTTGCGTCATGTTTATATGTAAACGTACGCTTGAAAAGTGGCCAGTCCGCACGGTTAATACGCCACTTTTCCGGAGGTTTTGAAATGTTGGGCGAAGAGTCTTCTTTAACGAGTAGAAGAGGAAAATGGTCACTCCCACAGAGATCGTTGTGGGTGGACATTTTCAGCTTTGGGGCTAGACTTCTCGAGCATAAACAAAGATCTATTACTGAGAATTCCCCATTGAAACTGTTAAACCGGGTTTTTTCGCCGCTATTTAATAAAAACAGGTTAAAATCCTCAATAAAGTAGGATAAGATTCGTCTTCTCCTAATACTTTGGGTTACTGGCAATCCCCAGAGAGGATCATGGGCATTAAAATCTCCCATCAGAATGAACAGCCGAGGAAGCTGGCGGACAAGGGCTTCAAGGTTCAGGCGAGTCACTGGTGAACCCTCTGACAGATACACGCTACATAAAGTCATCCTCTCAGGGGTTTGGACCGTGACAGCGACGGCTTGGAATGGAGAGTTCAGTTGGACTTGGGAGGTGTAAAGGGCCTCACGGGTCGCAACTGCTAATCCACCTTGGGCTCTTTGGCCACTTAGGTCAACCATGCTAAAAACAGTGTACCCCTTTAGGATACCAATATCTTTGGCCTTAAAATTTGTCTCTTGCAGACATATAAAAGAATGTTTAAAATCTTGGATCATAATGGCCAGCTCCTCCTTGTGCCAATAAAAACCATTGCAGTCCCACTGCAATATGAAACATTTAATGTTTAAAATTAATTGAATAAATAAATAAGTTAATTAAAAAGGGAGATGACCAACTCTTATGAGTTTATCGCTTGAAGCGATGTTTCCTCTTCCACTCGCTTGCGAAGACCTCAGTATCAGATATACTCTGGTCCTCTTCAATTACCTCCGGCTTCTTTGGCTTGGCTGGAAGCGACGGGGAAGGTGTATTCTCGCGGCCTTTAGGCATGTTCCCCTTTGTTGTTTTTTGTGCGCTCTTCTTTGAAGGGCCCACAGGAGTACGTGGCTCCTTGTCCACCTTACTCTTCGTATCCTTCACCCTTTTGGGTTTAGGCGCTTGCTTGTCAATTGGGGACTCTTTCGGGATCTCTGTCTGCGTGGCAATGGTACACTTTACACATGGCGTGGTCGCATCGGAAGCATAGGACCAGGAGAATGTTGGGGCGATTAGCACCCTGTATTTTCTCCTCGCTTCTGGACATGGGATTTTTTCCAGTGTTTTTATCTCCATGACTTTCCTCTCTTCTTTCACCTTCGGGCAATCACGAGAGTACACTGGGTGTGTACCCTTGCATTGACACAAGGAGGTTCCAAAGAGAACTCTTTATCCTCGTGGGCGTCATTGCCACTGCGCGGGCAGGTGGCCTTGCCCCAGCAGCGCGACGTGACATGACCAAACCGTTGGCATTTGAAACAATGCACAGGATTTGGGATGAATGGCCTCACTGGTACCGATTCATAGCCCACAAACACCTTGACGGGTAGTCTATCACGCGCAAACATCAAGATCACGGAGGTGCTGTTAACGTTTTCTCTGTTGCGCATCGTGGTGAGTCGACGACAATCAGTCACTCCCTGAGAGAACATTTCTCCCTTGATTTCATCCATGTCCACGTATAGGAGGTCGTAGTGACTGATGACTCCCCGACAGGTGTTAAGAGTGCAGTGCACCTCCACCTTTATCGGAATTTCATGGAGCATTCCCATAGCTAGCAGTTTTTTGCTCTGTGTATCGTTCAGGGTCTATTTAAGAAGTGTACCATCCCTGAGCTTCTTCACGCTCTTTGGGTCCCCAGGCACAATCTGTGACACTCTGCGAATTAAGAAAGGAGAAACCTTTTTCAAGGGCACCTTCCTTTACACAAGACATAATCAAATAATGCTTACATGCACCAATACACTTTTCTCTTCCGCCGTTGACGGGATCTTTTTAGTGGTGGAAAGGGTTTTTCCTCCATAATAAGAAATGATTCGTCCCCCGGCCTCCCCACCCGCCACGGAGCCACACATTTGGGACGCCATTCCGCCAAACCGGAGCGGTCGCTAGGGCTAACTCGAGGGATATAGCGCTTCAGGAGTGGTTGTCTGTTTCGGGGTGGATCTTCGGTTCAGGGGCCCACCAAAACTCTTACATCTCCGACCTCCCTATGCAGGCCCCCCCAACCTTGGCACTCGCCACTGGGGCGAAAACGTGATGGAAGCCGATTCACCAGGAGTGGCTAGCCCCCGGCCTCCCGTTTACGTGAAATCCGGGGCCAAAGACGGATATCGCACTGTCCGGGCACATCCCTGGCTTGCTTGGGGTTTGCTCCCCGCCCTTTAAGTCGCCTCATACGACAAGCAGGGATACTGCGGGAGTATGCTATCCCCCTACCCGCGGGGGTGATGGGGTTCGAGAGCCTTCAAAGATATACCACAGAATCTTATATATCCAGAATTGTGCCTTTCTTGGTTCCGAACCAGCACACTTTCATTACTGCGTCGCGGTCCAAATAAAGTTATTTCATCCCTGGCCTTCAATATATTCCACCAAAGAGGTTAAAAATGGCGTGAAATGCTTCAGCATAGTATATTAAAATTAAGGACTGAAAAAGGGATTTGGATTTCCACAGCAATCAATGTTTCTATTTTCCACCAATGCAGAAAGGAGATAGCAGGAAGGATTAAGTGCAGTCTGCATAACCATCTCTTGGATCTCACCAAGTGTATCACGCCTCTTGCATATCAATATAAGGAGAAATTTAGAAATATTTTCCAAGACACTTATGGAATTTGATGCAGCCGTTAAGCTTGTGGTTTATACTATGTTATTGGTAAGAAAGCCGCCAAAATTTAAGTTCCCCTATTCATCTGCTACCCCTATTTCATGCATTTGATGGTGCAACTGCTGAAGTTTATCCCAAAATACATCAGAGAACTCTTGGCAGCAGTAGAAGAATTTTCTTCTGATCAAATAATGGCTGAATAAATTTGGGATAAGCCTTAGTAAGATGTGCCACCAAATGCATGAAATGAGCGCAGCAGATGAATATAGGAACTTCAATTTTGGCATCTGTCGTACCAATCAACATAGCATAACAACCTAGCAAATAACCTAAGAGGATGCAACATGACCTAACTAAATTGATAGACTTGATAATGGTAAAACTGAAATCACACACGATGCCATTCAATATAGGTGTATTTACTTCGGTGATGGAGATAGCGAAATGTACGAACTGAAATAGAAAGTTGGCTTTTGCAATGAATCTATGCCTATCGCTAATTATATCCAAAATGGGAAATATTGTATTTCCTACATTAACAACACCTGCCTTTTTTAAATTTAGTTATCTTTCTGGGGATGTATGTCATATACCACACAAGTAATACCAGTCTTGTCATTCTTACTAATTTCAGCAGCATTACTGAGGGAAATAAGTCTAATGTAGTGAGATTAAGGCAATGGTTAAGGAAATTTATTTGGTTACTACGCACAAAAATATGAACGCTGGAATGGCTGAAAAATTCCATAGCCTCAACAGCTAATAGATAGTCGTGAGCTGGCTCTCCGTGGGCCAAGTTCAGTGAAGCTAATGAAGAAGGGTTCATTTCATAAAAACAATTGTGTTCAATTCATCACAAGGGAAACAAAAGTGGATCGAATCACAAATTTTATTCAGTACATTGTAGAACTAACATGAAAAACAAATGTCATTGCAAGCGAATTTCAGTTAGGAGTCTGTATCACATTCGGTGGGCCCTGCATCCTTAACTAGGATATCGACATAGGTGTATCAGCTGATAGAAGGAGTACATGGTGTTTTCTAGATTAAGAGATATATTCCAAAATGATTTCATGTTACTATAAAAGACAACGTACCGCTTGTGCTAATTTAAGATTAGTTATCTTTCTAGGGCCGTTTATCATATCCCATATAATTAATATACAGGGTGGAGTTGCTAGTATTGCAAGGAGTATTCCTGAGTTCATCAAGTCCAATTGAGCATGATTAATACAATGGTTTAGGAGATTTCCTTACATACTTCGTGCCAAAATTAAGCAATTACTTATTATTAAATTGAACAATTGGAGGACTTCCTCCTTGGGTGAGATATTACTATCAGCAATTACTGTAATTGTATCACTGAAACACAAAATTGTAGAACGGCAATACCCGACACAACTCACAGGCCCCAATCGAAACATATCTAACTGAAGATACAGCAAATTACAATAGAATTGAAAACACCCAGATTCGATAATTGTTTACTTACATGGACGGAATACAGCAGCCACTCCAACCAGGCATCCCCGTTCGTTATTTTCAACACACAGTGCTGCTTAAAACACCAGATGTCCAGCTTACACACAGGAGGTGCACAATTATAATTAGTCATTTTATCTTGGTTTGGGTGAGTGTCCAATTAGCAGCATATTGGCTGTGCAGGGAGGTATTTACGGCAAGTGTTTCATCGGCATTATGAGACACTAAGGTTGCGGGCCCTGAAATAAACCGGGGGCACCTGATTAAAGAAGGGGTTGAACTAGAAAATTGTGCAAAATAACCATTAATACAATGTATGTGAAAACTGAACTTTAACAATAACAGATATAGTAAATTTAATAATCTTAACTTTTGATTTGAAAAGCACAACATTTTATCTTCACGGATCTAAACCTTTGTTTAAAGCAATAACCCAACGCACATTTAGCAATACCATATTTGCAAGCAAACTCATTTGAAGTAGCGCAATGAAAGATTTAGAAACATATTTAAGCTTTTTTGATGGTCAACAGATTCACATCAAATTACGCCAGGAGTAGAAAGTACAGTGAAACATATACACTTAAGGGATCTAGCCAGCAAGAGCACAAAACTGCACTAGCGGTAGTTTCAGAGAAATCAAGGTGCCAAAATATTCCAGAATTATGCCCTCCGTTTGTAAAGGAAATTCAAAAGTTCTCAATCATATGTGCTATTTTACACACTATTGTTCTTTACATTTTGAGGGTATTGCCACCGCTTCATCACGGAAGATTTCCTTTTGGAAATGGATATTTCATTTTTAGATGAAAAAGTACAAAAAGAACAGAGGGGGGGGGAGAACATTAAAAACTCATATTAACTGGGCATGGAAAATTTCAGTCCTACCTGAAGAAAATTGACAAATCGCCCTAAAAAAATGTTAAACTTGCAACTTGGAACAAACATTAACACACAGAATACATACCTAAAATTCAAGGCACAAAGGTATATCTGACATCAAAGTAATCATTCAAGAACTCCACTATCTGGAAGGAACTAGAGAAAGCTAACAATGCAAAATAAAACCTTAATAAATGGAGTTATGATCAAACAAATATAAACAATTTATAAGACTTTCCAATGTGAGACATTATGTCCTTAGCTACGAAGCCTACACTGACAAGGTTACTCAAGGGTAATTCAAGAAATTAAATTACACGAAGGAATAGAAGGAACACTGCAAAAGATGCCCAAGAAAAAAAGAGTGCTCGCCACTTGTCTGTGGGAGGATTGCGGGCATGTGGTCTCTACCCCATTGTATTTGGTGCTTTTTGTAGTATTGGAATTGTTCTTATTCATTGTGTGGCACAATGTAAATCTGGATAATGGTGCACATATAATCTCTCTGTGAATTGTTGTATCAAGCATTCACTGTAATATCTAATTTTCTTATATACTGAATAAATTAATTCAGATCTAGCGAACTTAAGAACTCAAAGTGGAAGTCAGCATTTTTCAAGTATCCCCTAAAAGACCTTGTAGCACCACATGTCAATAAAGCAATTTCACCCTGGGATGGTGTACTCTACCTCTATTAAAATGAACAAGTTACCACTTACTCAATTTTAATGAGCTACTAATTACTGTAATTATATTGCAGTATGGAAACCTTTCGGTCTCTTAAGCTTTTATACCCAAGATTCCTAACCTAGTTTTCCTAATGGTAGTCACATTTCGTAGACTCCTCTCTCAGGGATTGCCTTATTACCCTTTCTTGAATACATGACATGTCTCTGTTATGTGCTTTTTTTTGCACCAGCAAATTGTTCTTTACATTTTGAGGGTATTGCCACCACTTTATCACAAAAGATTTCCTTTTGGGAAATAGACATTTCCTTTTTGGAAGATTAGATGTTGGGGAACCTAATATGGTATCTTTACTGTAGTAGTTGTTTTAGTGGAGGCGACTGACAGCTAAGGTCATTGGCGAAATCACTGATGGATAGGAGTGGATGAAAGATGGAGAGAAAGCTGGCATCAGCATTAGCCTTCCTCTATATTAAGGATCCAAGTGAGTCCAAAGCGTAACATCCCCATCAGATTATTGGCATACTCACTCAAAATGCACTCCTTGGATTTTTTATCCCAAAACTTATTACATATTTAAAATTATTACGTATACATTATACACCCTAAAATCCACAGCTAGGGTGTAGAACAGGGTGATTACTCTAAATAGAATTCATATGTCTTCCAATTGAAAACAGTTTACCCTGCAGATATTCCATTAACTCCTAAAGATTGAAAACTGTTTTCCCCCTAGGTTAGATTAAAAACAATTTTTACCTTAGCTATCTCTGTCAATTGGAAACTGTTTTCCCCATTCTGTAGCAACAGAAAGTTATTCTGATCCTTATGAATCTGTGGGAACAGTGACATCAAAAACATATTGTAAGCGTAATAACACTCACTAATAAGTACTTGTACCACCTCCATGATAAAATTGGACACTTACTCCATTGCGTCAAATTTTGTGTCTTCAATGATCAAATGAGATCATTCATAGTGTCTATTGCTGATAAAAACGTGATTGACCATAAGCTTTTACAGCCCACTGATTTCAAATTAAACAAGGGAATGAAATTTGCTCCGATTATCCCTATCTCAACCACAGTTGCCTATCTTATCTACCCCGTGTTCTCAAGAATTTGGTCGCTGACACCATACCAACAGACATGGAGAACTGTTCCAGTACTTCGTCGACAACATCCACAGGTGAGATTCTGACAAAACTCTAAAATTTAATGGAAGAAGACCAACTCATACTCACCAGTGTAACTGCATTGTCTTTCTAGATAAGCACGGTCATTCCCGACAGAGCTTTAATATCAACCAACTCATTTGATGTACCATCTATTGATCCCACTCCCAGTCATTATATGTACAACAAAGAGGCCATCAGTTCCTTTGCTCACTAATTCAATGAGAAAGAAAAGTTATTCTTGATAACCATGAATCCTTTGCACCCAAAGCTTTACGGTTTACCTAAACTTGATTAAAAACAAATACCCTTTAAACCAGTCCTGTCGAGTGTCAGCGCTCCAGTGGAAAACTAGCAACAAATTAAGCTCCATTTATCAGCAATTCTCAGGCTTCAAACACAGATTCTCAATAGAAAACTACATTTCCCCAACTGAACATAATCTACCCTTCACCTTATCGCCCAATGCTAAGTAATATAGGTTTCATATATATAAATTAATCAATGCCAAAAAGAACCAACACCTTATTACAGAATTAATTACACTTCTTAAAATTTGTGCAGACCAAAATTAAGTTTCATTTTGTGGCACCTACAATAAACACAAGGCTGAATTAGCACTGGGGCCATCTCTTTCCCAACTACTTAAAGAAATATCCATGGATCATTTAGAGAATAAGATATAAGAGATAAACAATTCAACTATAAAATTTTATACTGGTTTAGATATGCAGATGATATTTTGCACTGGTGGACAAGCAGCGATATACAGACATCATCCTACAATTTATCAACTCTATTACTATATTACAGGTCACATTTTCTTTATCTGCCAAACATCTGCTTGATTCCAAGCATTTCCATAACTTCGTATGGAGACCAAGCTTTCCAAAACAAGGTGGGAAGCCCTTACTCCCCACTCCCTTTCTTCACCGACCTAGAGGGAAGTTTCTACACCAGGGGACCTCCACCAACCCCTCATTGTCAATTTTAGAGCGAGAAAAATCCCTCCTCCACCCTGATGCCAACTCTCACTTTGGCAGGCCCCTAGGAACCATAATGTACAAGTTATCCCCAACCCCTAATTACCAGCTCTTACCCCTTTGGTGCAGTGTTTCTTTGTGCATGGATGCTATTCACACAGTAAAGGACCAAGGGGTAAATCCCTCACCTCATGTACTTTCTCCATGGCTCTAGGAATGTAGCGCTGCTCCTTGGGAAACACCAAATGGGAATCCCCCTCCATCTAGCTCTGACTCTCCAGACTTTGATGGTCTTTTGCATCTTATTACTTAGTCTACCCCACCCCCAATCTCATATAGTTACCCATGCTACCTTCCACCTTTCCTCTCTCTTCCCCCCTCTTTTTCGATACCCTCCACCTAATTACTCAGAAAAATATATACTGGACTCAGTTTTAATACTCTTACCCGATGATAATATAGTTACATTAAAACTAGTTATATTAATTTTTGTTTCGTGGAAAGTTATCAATTTGTAATTTGGAACACACTACTTAAGGCATTAAAATGAGCAATTATGAATTGGAACAAAAATAAGTTTGATACTATCCTTGCATATTACTCGTCAAAGTACATATGATATGTTTTAGCATGTTTAAATACCATAACAGCAACATGAATATCCCGTTTAAAAAAATTAGACAACCCAATGCCTCAGCTATTGCAAGACCGGCATTACTTATTAAATATATTACATATGCCCCAGAAAAAGAACTAAACTTAAGTTAGCCCAGTACATTGCGAAACTAAGATGAAAAACTACTGTCATAGCGAGCGAATTTCAGTTAGGATCCTGCATCCTTAACTAGGATATCGGCATAGGTGTATCAGCTGATAGAAGGAGTGCATGGTATTTTCTAGATTAAGAGATATATTCCAAAATGATTTCATGCCACTATAAAAGACAACGTACCGCTTGTGCTAATTTAAGATTAGTTATCTTTCTAGGGCCGTTTATCATATCCTATATAATTAATATTCTGGGTGGCAGTTGCTGGTATTTCAAGGAGTATTCCTGAGTTCATCAAGTCCAATTGAGCAAGATTAATACAATGGTTTAGGAGATTTCCTTACATACTTCGTGCCAAAATTAAGCAATTACTTATTAGTAAATTGAACAATTAGAGGACTTCCTCCTTGGGTGAGATATTACTATCAGCAATTACTGTAATTGTATCGCTGAAACACAAAATTGTAGAACGGCAATACCCGACACAACTCACAGGCCCCAATCGAAACATATCTAACTGAAGATACAGCAAATTACAATAGAATTGAAAACACCCAGATTCGATAATTGTTTACTTACATGGACGGAATACAGCAGCCACTCCAACCAGGCATCCCCGTTCGTTATTTTCAACACACAGTGCTGCTTAAAACACCAGATGTCCAGCTTACACACATGAGGTGCACAATTATAATTAGTCATTTTATCTTGGTTTGGGTGAGTGTCCAATTAGCAGCATATTGGCTGTGCAGGGAGGTATTTACGGCAAGTGTTTCATCGGCATTATGAGACACTAAGGTTGCGGGCCCTGAAATAAACCGGGGGCACCTGATTAAACAAGGGGTTGAACTAGAAAATTGTGCAAAATAACCATTAATACAATGTATGTGAAAACTGAACTTTAACAATAACAGATAAAGTAACTTTAATGATCGTAAATTTTGATGAAAACAACAACCCAATGCGCGTTAAACAATACCTTATTTTCTAGCAAATGAATGTGAAACAACGCAATATAAGATCGCGGATTTACAAAAATATTATGCTTTTCTGATTATCAACGGATTTAAATGAAATTACGCCAGGAGTCGAAAAGTACACCAAAAATTATACGTTTTTATCTTCAAACGCAGCGGAGATATCGCCCACTTCCGGTTTCGGTCCTCGTGTTCCGTTTGTAAGAAGACATCCGATTGGAAACATTCGAGCGGAAGCGAAGAAATCAAGACTAGTCATACTCAAAGAAATATAAGACACTGCAATGTTGCGGTTCCTCAGATGAACAGGGAAAGACGGATTATGAGGTTTTTCTAATTTAATATGGCGCAGGGAAAACTATTGGCACAATGAACCCTAAAACTTCACTGTAGGAAAAAGCATTCACGGGATCTAAAAACACGAGCACAAAACTGCACTAACATTACTTTCAGAAAAATTGAGGAACCAGAATATTCCCAAATTGTGTCCTCAAGTTTATTTAAGGAAAAAGCAAGTTTTCAATCATACATGTTATTTTACGTGACAATGGACTATTTATGCCAGTTAAACACAACAAGCGTCTTCCTAGCTTCTAGGAAGTATTCCAATCAGATGCACCACATGCCGAATTTACTAAAACTATAATAGTACGCACTATAGCACCAACTGTGTAGCCTTCACCTACACAACAAGCTTCTTCCAAGTGTTACCACCGCCCGTCGTGACTACCGATCGAGGTACAGGTATGACTGTGTGAGGAGTCGACCCAGCTCTGGCCCTACTTCCGGGAGACATCTATGAGCGATGAATAGATCTAACGGATCCAGACTGATAACCCCCTCCTAAATCAGGAGGGGGAGTAGTACCCGAATACGTCTAATAGCCACTGATAGTCGCACGTAAGGGTAGCTGTTATTCAATGATGAATGTAGCGGATAGATGACGCTGAAGTCAGTTTACCACGCTCTGACATTATCTTGGGAGTTGAATTTTTTTTCAAATTTGTTGACTTTAATTGGTGTTCACACTTTAATGTTAAATTAAACTATCTTCCATTCAGTGCTTTTGTATTATTTATTAAATATTCTTTGGAAAACGAAGCCCCGAATTTAGGATGTGTTTTTGGCGATTTTCGAAAGACAGAAAAATCTCTCCATTGAACTTCACAATTTATTTAACGATGAGAGAAACCCAAGTACAATTTGAAACCACCAATGATTTATTAAAAAATGGACCTCACAATTTTTTGCATATTTTTACAGCAATGCCGTACAAGAGGTATGTCAATTTTTGCCTCATAGCATTAAAATCTTCTGAGATGGATCCTTATTTTCCATTTCCTGACTCTACGATGAAAAAGAATTACATGTGAATTATGGTACAACGTAAGGATAGGCACATATGAGAAAAGAATATGCTATCTCAGTAATCAAAATTTAAAGGACAAGCTTTCTTTTTAAATACTTATTAAACTACTTTGACTGCTAAAATTACCATGAAAAGTTGAATATGAAAACATGACAGAATAATTTTTAAAAACAATATTATGGCACATGACTCCAATACCATCCAAGAGGTTATCAGCTTTGTATTCCCATATTTCCTTGGAAAAACCCACGTGGAAAAGAGAGCCTCAAGGGCCAAATAACCATTACATAGAGCTATTACATTGTGCACTGCTACCATATGTTGAAGATGCAGCACAAGATAAAATATCTATTAAAGGTAATATTACACATAAAAATTAAATGTAAATTAATTAAAGGTAAATATTACAGGTAAATTAAAGGTAAATATTACACATAGTTGTAGTAGTAGTTTTAAGGGTTTGTAGGGTGCGACGACAGCTATGGTCATTTTGCACCACTGTCATAACGTAAAACTTATGTTCCTTTTAAACTAGGAATAAGTAAACAAATAAATACGAATAAATATATAAATAAGTAAAATAAACAAAAAAAAATTGCTAAAATCAAAAGCATTAAAATTATGAGCTCCAAAGCTAAAGCTGCCACATTACACCAGTTGACCTTAAAAAAACTTAAGACTCGGTTTATAGACCCAGAGTCATCCCCTAAATTTTTTTTTAAGTCTCCCCTTATCTTCAACATGTCTCTGGCCCTTTGGTATGTTGTACATTCCGTCAGGATATGTTTTATCGTCAGGGGTTGGAAACACTCATTGCAGCGGGGCTGTTCTTTTACCTCCGCAAAGAGGTACGAATGAGTGAGGGCAGAGTGTCCTATTCTCAGGCGCGTAATCATGACCTCTTCCCTCCGAATTTTCCGGATGGAAGAGGACCATGGTGAAACGACCGGTTTTATTGCCCTGAGTTTATTATTTTGTAGAGACTGCCAAGCCTCCTTCACTGATGCAGGACCGAGTTCCGCAAGGCAGCCTTTACGTCCTCCATTGGAACCAAGGTGGAGTCGGTCTCGGGTTTTCGAAGGGCATCCTTCGCTGCCTGGTACGCTTTTTCGTTATCTCTTATGCCGACGTGACCAGGAGTCCATATAAAGGAGACCCTGTTCCCCTTTCTCTGAAGGGACAACAGGGTATAATGGATCTCCTGGACTATCGGGTGCACAGGTGCAAAGACCGATAAAGATTTTAGGGCGCTCAACGAGTCTGCGCAGATGAGGAAAGAGCCATTGCTTTCTTTTATTTCTCCTAGGTCCGTCCTTATGGCAGACAGCTCGGCTGTGAAAATGCTGCAAGAAGTTTGCAATTTTTTCCTCACGACTCCATGGTAGTGGGACACGACCGCATAGGAACATGAGAACTCTGACTTTGACTCGTCGGTGCAGACGGGGACAAAGTCAGAAAGTGAGCCGAGGACGGCACTGAAGAGCTGCTGGTATTCGGAATCGGTCGTTTTGGCTTTGCGCCGTGCACTGGCAATGAGTTTAATATCCGGCATTGGTGTTAACCAAGGTGGATACTTAGCATAGGAGACGGGGCATACTTGAGGAAATGTAAAATTTACCTCATTAATACAATCATTAAAACGAACGGCAAACGGCGTAGTTGCCCTTCTCCGCCTGTTAAATAATTCTAAAAACCGTTGGTTAAAAACTATGTTAAAACAAGGGTGGTTTGTCTCTGATAAAATTTTACAGGCATAGTTGCCCATTAAAATCATCCTGCGGGTTTCCAACGGAGGCTCCCCTGCGTCTGCAAGTAAGCTTGGGACTGGGCTTGTTCTAAATGCCCCGGTGGCCAACCGTATCCCAGCATTGTGCACACATGTAAGTGGTCTCAAGTAAGACTCTCGTCCTGAGGAATACACTATGGAAACATAGTCCAGTTTGGATCGCACCAAGCCTCTGCACAATAAAAGCATGGTGGTGCGGTCTGCTCCCCAAGTGAAGTGAGTTAAAAACTTTAAAACGTTGAGGGTTTGGCGACACCTCTCACGTAGCACGCGGATATGCTCCAGCCAGTTCAGCTTTTGGTCCAGGATCATGCTGAGAAAGCGGACGGACTCCACAAATGGAAGAATCCCACCCAAAAGGGTTAGGGTCGGGGTAACGTGGTAACCGCGAAGCTTGCCTGGAAGCGTTTGGCAGTCGTGTCGACCGGCAAAATATGGCTAGGTCGTCCACATAGAGCGATGCCATCACACGGGCATTGATGCATTCCACCACGTCGTTGATGGCAATGGCAAATAACGTCACGCTCAGTACTGAACCCTGGGGTACCCCGTTCTCCTGTGTAAAAGATCGGGAAAAGTGCTTCCCAGTCCTTACTTTAAAAAGGCGGTTGGTTAAAAAATTTCTGATAAATATGTTGCCTCTAAATCCCCACTTGTGCAACGTCTTGAGGATTCTCTATCGCCACACACTATCATAGGCCTTCTCCAGGTCGAAGAAGACTGCTATGACGTGTTGACGGTGGAGAAAGGCTTCCTGGAGGAAGTTCTCAGTGCGTCCCAGATGGTCAGTCGTGGACCTGCCACGCCGAAAGCCGCACTGAGCGTCGGAGAGCAGGTGTCAACTCTACAAGCACCACATGAGACGTCGGTTTACCATCCGTTCCATCACCTTGCACACGCAGCTGGTGCGAGATATGGGACGGTAAATATTCGGGTCATTTTTGTCCTTGCCCTGTTTTGGGATTGGTATCACGATGGACTCTCGCCAGGCATTTGGAAAACTGCCCTCGTTCCGAAGTTGGTTGAGGGTATTTAGGACCTCCCCAATTGCAGTTTCCGGAATGTTCCGGAGAAATGCGTTGTGGATTTCGTCCTACCCTGGCGAGGTGTTATGGAAGTCTTCGATGGAAGATTTAAGCTCCCAAGGCGTGAAAGGCTCATTGTAATATTGAGATGTAGGACCTGCACCAAAATTGAGAGGGACTCTCTCGCATCGCCTCTTTATGTTTGCAAAGTCCGCGGCATAGCCCTCGTCACTGCTATTGGCCGCGAACTGACTGGCAAATATGTTGCTTATTTCGGCAGGTGAAGTAACCACCCGGCCAGCAACAAGCAGTGGCGAGATGAAAAATGAGCCCTTGGACCCGGAGATTTTCTTAACTTTGCCCCATACCTGACCAAGTGGCGTGCGATGGTTGATGGTAGAGACGAATTCTATCCAGGGAGCCCTCTTGGCCTCCTTGACGGCCCTTCGAGCTGGTGCTCTCAGGCGGCGGTACGATGCCAGATTAGGGTCCGTGGGGTATTTTTTAAAAACATTCAGCGCTTTTTTCCTTGCCCGGATCGCACTGTCGCATTCCCCGTTCCACCAAGGGACAGGAGTTCGGTTAAGATTCCCGGACGTACGAGGGATTCGTTTGGTAGCTGCCGCCAAGAGCGTGGAACTCAGCTTCTCGACGTTGTGCAACGAGTCGAAACTAGCGTCATGTTTATATGTAAACGTACGCTTGAAAAGTGGCAAGTCCGCAGGGTTATTACGACACTTTTCCGGAGGTTTTGAAATGTTGGGCGAAGAGTCTTCTTTAACGAGAAGAAGAGGAAAATGGTCACTCCCACAGAGATCGTTGTGGGTGGACATTTTCAGCTTTGGGGCTAGACTTCTCGAGCATAAACAAAGATCTATTGCTGAGAATTCCCCTTTGAAGCTGTTAAAGCGGGTTTTTTCGCCGCTATTTAATAAAAACAGGTTAAAATCCTCAATTAAGTTGGATAAGATTCGACCTCTCCTATTACTTTAAATTTCTGGCCCTCCACAGGGAGGATCATGGTCATTAAAATCTCCCATCAAGATGAACGGCCGAGGAAGCTGGCGGACAATGGCTTCAAGGTTCAGGCGGGTCACCGGTGCACCCTCTGGCAGATATACGTTACATAACGTCATCCTCTCAGGGGTGTGGACCGTGACAGCAACGGCTTGGAATGGAGAGTTCAGTTGGACTCGGGAGGTGTAAAGGGCCTCTCGGGTCGCAACGTCTGCTACACCTTGGGCTCGTTGGCCACTTAGGTTATCCATTCTAAAAACAGTGAACCCCTTCAGAATACCCTTATCTTCAGCCTTAAAATGGGTCTCTTTGAGACAAATACAAGAAGGTTTTAAGTCTTGGATTAAAATGGCCAGCTCCTCCTTGTGCCGGTAAAAGCCATTGCAGTTCCACTGCAATATGGAAAACATTTAAAGTTCTAAATTAAAATGAATAAATAAATAAATACGTTGATTAAAAAGGGAGATGACCAACTCTATTGAGGTTATCGCTTGAAGCGATGTTTCCTCTTCCACTCGCTTGCGAAGACCTCTGTATCAGAGATACTCTGGTCCACTTCAATTACCTCCGGCTTCTTTGGCTTGACTGGAGGCGGCGGAGAGGGTGTATTCTCGCGCCCTTTTCGCGTGTTCCCCTTGGTGGTTTTTTGTGGGCTCTTCTTTGAAGGGCCCACATGAGTAGGTGGCTCCTTGTCCACCTTACTCTTTCCATCCTTCACCCTTTTGGGTTTAGGCACTTGCGTGTAGTCAATTGATGATTCTTTCGGGATCTCTGTCTGCGTGGCGATGGTACACTTTACACATGGCGTGGTTGCAACGGAAGCAAAGGACCGGGAGAAAGTTGGGGCGATTAGCGCCCTGTATTTTCTCCTCGCTTCCGCATATGGGATTTTTTCCAGTGTTTTTATCTCCATGACTTTCCTCTCTTCTTTCATCTTCGGGCAATCACGAGAGTACACTGGGTGTGTACCCTCGCTATTGACACAGAGAGGTTCCGAAGAGCACTCTTTATCCTCGTGCGCGTCTTTGCCACAGCGCGGGCAGGTGGCCTTGCCCTCGCAGCGCGACGCGACATGGCCGAACCGTTGGCATTTGGAACAACGCACGGGATTTGGGATGAATGGCCTCACTGGTACCGATTCATAGCCCACAAACACCTTGTCGGGTAGTCTATCACGCGCAAACGTCAAGATCACGGAGGTGCTGTTCACGTTTTCTCCGTTGCGCCTCGTGGTGAGTCGACGACAATCAGTCACTCCCTGAGAGAACATTTCTCTCTTGATTTCTTCGATGTCCACGTATAGGAGGTCGTAGTGACTGATGACTCCCCGACAGGTGTTAAGAGTGCGGTGCACCTCCACCATAATCAAAATGTCATGGAGCATTCCCATAGCAATCAGTTTTTCGCTCTGTGTATCGTTCAGGGTCTCTATAAGAAGTGTACCATCCCGGAGCTTCTTCACGCTCTTTGGGTCCCCAGGCACAATCTGTGACACTCTGCGAATTAAGAAAGGAGAAACCTTTTTCAAGGTTTCACCTTCCTTTATACACGGCATAATTAAATAGCGCTTACATGCGCCAATACACTTTTCTCCCCCGCCGGCGTCCGGACGGGATCTTTTTAGTGGTGGAAAGGGTTTTTCCTCCATAATAAGAAATGATTCGTCCCCCGGCCTCCCCACCCGCCACGGAGCCACACATTTGGGACGCCATTCCGCCAAACCGGAGCGGTCGCCAGGGCTAACTCGAGGGATATAGCGCTTCAGGAGTGGTTGTCTGTTTCCGGGTGGATCTTCGGTGCAAGGGCCCACCAAAACCCTTACATCTCCGACCTCCCTACGCAGACCCCCACAACCTTGGAACTCGCCACCGGAGCGAAAACGCGACGGAAGCCGATTGACCGGGAGTGGCTAGCTCCCGGCCTCCCGTTTACACGAAATCCGGGGCGAAGAGGGGTATCACTCCCCGGTCCATACAGGGCATCCGACACCCTGCTGGGAACCAGAAAGATCACCCTCCAGGATCCCCTTCTCTCCCTTACGGGTCTTAATGCACGGCAAAAACCTGGGCGGATCGCAGGCCAGATGGTATGGCCGCTCACAGACAGTGGATCTATAGCACTATCCAGACGCATCCCTTGCTGGCTTGGGGTTTTTTCCGGGCTTTTCTCCCCGTCCTTTTAGTCGCCTCTTACGACAAGGAGGGATACTGCGGGAGCATTCTCTATCCCCCTACCCGCGTGGGGGTTGGATATCGTCTGGGGAAGCGAGCGCGTCAACGCATTCGCCTTCGCAGACGATGTCATCCTCGTGACCGAAACCAGCGCGGGAATGCGACGGGCCTTGGCCAGTTTCGAGAGGGAGTCAGAAATACAGGGTCCAACTCTATCTCCATCTAAGAGTCGAACGTTCTCCCAGGTACCTGACGGGAAAGGGAAGATGCTGTAGTTAGTCACGAACCAGCCTTTCGGCCTCCTCTCAGGCGAAGATATTGGCACATTATCGAACCTAGGTGGGTGGAAGTACCTGGGGGTTAAACTATACGGGACAAGTAGTAAAGATGTGAGGTCGGCACTTTCTCAAGGCATTGAGAGAGTGAGTAAAGGCCGAATGAAGCCCCAACAACGGTTTCAGATGCTCAGGGCCTTTATCCTGGCGAGGCTGTTCGACAGTCTCGTGCGCGGTAAAGTCACCAAGACAAAGCTGGCTCAATGGATCGGCAGCTGAGGGCGACTGTTCGCCGATGGCTACACTTATAATAGAGGATGAGGAGCAATTAGCTGTTGAACAAATTATCACAAGGAAGAAAATCCTATAGCCTTTCATTGTACTACAATCATAGACAAAAAATAATGTTTCAACTTAAAAACGGAAAACCCTATGGTGCCTAAACTCTACACTTCGTCCAAAATACACAAAGCCGGTAAGAAAATGAGGCCTACCATTTCAGCTTTGAATTCTCCCACCTACAAACTGGCTAAATGGCTCACCAAGCAGTACAAACTATTACGGTCCGAAGAAACCTTTGGGGTAAAGAACAGCAAAAATTTCATCGACACCATTACACCTTCGCATCCAGCCCCATGAGATATTGGCCTCTTTTGACGTGGATCAACTCTTCCCGAGCGTACCCATTGATATTGCCCTCGAAAACATCGCAGATTGGCTACACACAAAAGACATAACACCCATTGAAATTAAATAATACGTTACTCTTAATAAGACATGCATGGACATAACATACTTTCAGTTAAACCAAAAATTGCAAGTCGTCAACAAATAGCGATGCCATCACCGGGGCATTGATGCATTCCGTGACGTCGTTGATTGGGATGGCGAACAACGTCACGCTCAGCACTGATCCCTGAGGTACGCCGTTCTCCTGAGTGTAGGATCGGGGTAAATGATTGCCCGTCCTTACTCTAAAAAGGCGGTTTGTTAGAAAATTTTTTATAAATATGGCCATATTGCCCTTAAAACCCCACTTGTGCAATGTATTTAAAATCTTTCGTCGCCACACTGCCGTAGGCCTTCTCGAGGTCGAAGAAGACTGCTAAGACGTGTTGGCGTAACAGAAAGGCTTCCTGGATGAAATTGTCAGTGCGCACCAGATGATCTGTCGTGGACCTCTCACGCCGGAAGCCGCACTGAGCGTCGGAGAGGAGGTGTCGTCTCTCCAGGCACCAGACGAGACGTCGGTTAACCATACTTTCCATCACCTTGCACAGGCAACTGGTGAGAGAGATGGGCCGATAGCTGTTCGGGTCGCTCTTGTTCTTACCCTGTTTCGGAACGGGTATCACCAGGGACTCCCGCCAGGAATTCGGGAAACTACCCTCAATCCACAATTGGTTGAGGGTATTGAGGACCTCCCTCAACGCTGCCTTCGGAATATTCCGAAGAAAGGCGTTGTGGATCTGATCCATTCCCGGTGAGCTGTTATGGGAGTCCGTGATAGCGGACTCTAGTTCCCATGGCGAGAATGGCTCATTGTATGCTGCAGGATTACCAGCTTCGCGAAAATTGAGAGGGACTCTCTCACATTCCCTCTTGAAGTTTGCGAAGTTGGCGTCATATAGTTCATCACTGCTGCTGCCCGCGAACTGCTTGGCGAAAGCGTCGCTTATTTCTGGGGGTGAAGTCACCACCCGTCCAGCAACAAGCAGTGGCGAGATGACGAAGGAGCCCTTGGACCCAGAGATTTTTTTGACTTTGTCCCATACCTGCGCAAGGGGGGTTCTCTGGTTAATGGTAGAGACATACTCTATCCAGGATGCCCTCTTGGCCTGCTTCACCGCCTTCCGGGCTCGCGCTCGTAGGTGGCGGTAGGCTGCCAGGTTTGTTGCCGTGGGGTATTTCTTAAAAATATTCAACGCTTTTTTCCTCGTCCGGATCGCCCTGTCGCATTCCTCGTTCCACCAAGGGACGGGTGCTCGATGAAGGGTGCCGGACGTGCGAGGAACACTTTCGGTAGCTGCGGCTACGAGCGTTGAAGTCAGTGTCTCGACATTTTGCAACGCGTCGAGACTTGCGTCGTGTTTAAAATGAAAATAATTCTTAAAGAGCGACCAGTCGGCACGGCTGATACGCCAGTTTTCCGGAGGTCTCGAAGGTGTTTGGCGAACGATCTACTTTCTCGAGTAGAAGAGGAAAGTGGTCACTCCCACAGAGATCGTTGTGGACGATCATCTTCAGCTTCGGGGCTAGGCTTCTCGAGCATATGGCAAGATCTATTGCTGAAAATTCCCCATTGAAGCTGTTGAAGCGAGTTTTTTCCCCGCTATTTAGTAAAAACAAATTAAAATCCTCAATAAAATTCGATAAAATTCGGCCTCTCCTATTGCTTGGGGTGGATGGGCCTCCCCATAGTGGGTCATGGGCATTAAAATCGCCCATCAAAATAAATGGCCGAGGTAGCTGACGGACAAGGGCTTTCAAGTTAAAACGAGTTACCGGTGCACCCTCCGGCAGATAGACGTTGCATAACGTCATCGTCTCTGGGGTGTGCACTGTGACAGCCACTGCCTGGAATGGGGTGTTCAGTTGCACTCGGGAGGTGTAAAGGGCCTCGCGAATCGCAACTGCCACTCCTCCTTGGGCGCGTTGACCACTCGTGTCGTCCAGTCTAAAAACAGTGCACCCCTTTAAAACACCCTTGTCTGTCGCCTTAAAATGTGTCTCTTGCAGACAGATGCAAGAGGGATCAAAAGCGTCCATTAAAACGGCCAGCTCCTCCTTGTGCCGATAAAAACCGTTGCAGTTCCACTGCAGTAAAAAGGCCATTAAAATTAATTATAATTAAAATAAATAAATAAAGGATTAAATGTGTTTTAAAATTTGGGAGATGACCGGTTGTTAAGAAATCATCGCTTAAAGCGATGTTTCCTCCTCCACTCGGTTGCCAGGACCTCCGTATCCGAGATACTCTGGTCCTCCAGAACCTCCGGCCTCCCTGGTTTTGCGGGAGGTGTAGGGGAAGGTGTCTTCTCACGCCGTATCGTCGTGTTCCCCTTGGTGATTTTTGGTGGTGGGCTCTTCTTCGAAGGGCCCACCGGAGTAGGTGGCTCATTGTCCACCTTACTCTTTGTCTCTTTGGTGCTCTTCTGTTTTTTGCTTCGCGTGTCCAAAGCGGTGACTTGAGGGGCGTCAGTTTGCGTGGCGATGGTGCACTTTGGCAATGGGATAGACGCGACGGAAGCAAAGGACCGGGAGAACGTCGGGGCGACGAGTGCCCTGTACTTTCTCCTCGCTTCAAAATACGATATCTTTTCCAGCGTCTTTATCTCCATGATCTTTCTTTCCTCTTTGGACAATCACGGGAGTACACTGGATGTGTACCCTCGCAATTGACGCAAAGAGCTTCCGAGGCACTCTCTATCCTCGTGCGCGTCCTTGCCACAGCGCCCGATTCATATCCAATGAATACCTTGTCGGGCAGCCTATCACGAGCGAACGTCAAAATCACGGACGTGGTGTTAATGTTCTCGCCGTTGCGCCTTGTCGTTAGTCGACGACAATCCGTCACTCCCTGAGAGAACATTTCTCTCTTGATTTCGTCTTGATTTGTTGGAGATATAAGAATTTCAATGTCATCGGTGGTTATTTCAGTTGAATTGCTATCTGAATATTTGGGTACAAGTGCATGAATTTATATTATTTTTGGGTGTTCAAGTTCATTATTGCAGCAACACATGTAATGGCCATTTAGATGGTTGGCTTAAAATCTTTACTTGATTCTAGGGCATTTCCATAAGTTGAGAATTTTTCCTTCTTCCAGTTAGAAATTCAAATGGTTCAGCAGAGGACTATAACTGACTCTTAATGAACAATGCCTCATAATTTGTCTGCAACATATAACTTTCATTTATCTAAATCAATCTGTTCTGATAAACTTTTCAGAATGTTCGGATATTTTTGGAACAAACAATGGAGTAACACAAACTTCACAATCAAAGAAATACTTAATTTGAAAGAGTAAATCATTTTGGGTAAGTTTCAAATACATATCGCTATAACATGCAATTGTATTAGTTAGGATGAATCTATTTTGGGTTCAGGTTCTTTGCAAATGATCTTCTCCCTTCTCTTGAGCTAATATGAGCATTATTCAATTGAGGATATTGCATCTTATTGCAATGTAGTTTATCTTTTCCCAGATTTCATAGCGCCTATATTCATTTGAATGTGACCACTTTCTTCGCACATGTATTTTCATTAATTTTTAGCCTATCAATCCGGATAACTGTATCTCAATTACCATAACTAGCATTTATGTTTAAAATAATTATATTTGTGATGTGCTTCACATTCAATTAAATTCTGAAATCAAATCACATTTCACCGTCATTTTCAGTAGGGCCCACAGAGATGTTACATATATAATGTTTGAAATGCACATGGCTTACCTAAAATAGACAGAACATCCAGGCTAGTCACTTTAGACCTATGGGTAGACAAGAGGTATGGATCACCGCCTCTTACTTTTCACGATTTGATTTCCCCATTCAGCAATCCTACTACAATGGAATTACCTGGAAGTGTCAGTTTCATCAGCTAGCACAGTGGGTACATCTTCTTACTCCAGTTATGTCAAAGTCAAAGAGTAAATCATTATCTCACCGACAAGTTTTAAGCATGTAACACAACAAGTCTTGTGCTCTGAAAGTATGTCATTGTAGTACTGGAAACAATTGAGAACTTTCCAATGCAACCACGTTAGGTATAGGTCCTTCCAGTTTAACTGGCCATCATTTTCGCGGTTCGGTCGCCAATACGGATACTTCTTTACAGCATATTCCAGCAAGGGATCTCGTGATATTTCTTTGTCACATAAACTTTTCCAATGTGATTGTTTCTGTAATATTTAGTTAATCGTTTTTTAGTATTGTTTAATACAAATAAATAGAGAATCCTAATGCCAAAAATGAATCGTGCGTGAAAGAAACTTTTTCTCGTACAACCCGACAATATTGTACCTCGAAATATTTACATATTACGTTACAATACTAAGGATTATATTACCTCATCAAATAATGAAGCCACATCATTCCACTTCTTGCATACAGCCTTAGCGCGAATCAAGGAACGGCCATCCATACGACATATAGTATATACTCGAGAATTTCTATGGGCAAATTATCCATTTCTGTGAAGCCGATTTGCAGAATCAAGAAGCGTAATTTAAGCAGAAAAGCCTAACAAACGAAATTGTGGATATACAAGGAAACATAAAATTATTCCTTTTGGTAGCTTCCGTGTTAAGGATTTAAATAATTACTAGAAACATTAAAATTAATTGCGTTGCATTGGCATTATTCCGCTAGTAAACACACATGAAAATGTCCGTGGCCCAACCATAGGAATGACATCGAAGATTAAATCGCCTTTCAATTATTTGGAATAATCGCGAACAGTGCGCGTTGTTTCAAATCGTAATGTTGCAAATTGCTCTCTTAAATCACTTTATGGGGGGAATTTTGACTGCGTTGGCAAGAGGACGAGATTTAAATTTTATTTCATATTAGCTGTACCACTCGATCTGAGTACATGTCGTATTTATTATGTTTTTCGTTTATTAGCCTCTTGGCCCGAATCAAGTGTAACGTGACCTGACGACTTAAATGCTGATTTTTAATGTAATTTAAGCCTCTTAACTGACCCCAAATTTTGAATTTGCATCCGAGATTTTTTCAAGAAATAAACTGCAGAAACCGTCGTGCAACTACCGTGGAAAAAAAATACTTGTGAAAGTGTACAGTATGCATAGTCGAAAACATAGGATTTCTGCCTTCAGAGTTTATGCATTAATTATTGATATGATGTTCACATAAATATATAACATCAGTCATTGTTCTTAATATGAAAATGCATGCTCTAACTCTTCAAATGTAATGGTGTTGATGGAGCTTTTGGCTGCGGTTTGTTTATATGGACAGTGCACGCTGAGAAACAGCAAATTTATTTAGAGATGAACTACGAATG
Organism: Hetaerina americana; assembly: GCF_022747635.1. Lineage (NCBI taxonomy): Eukaryota > Metazoa > Arthropoda > Insecta > Odonata > Calopterygidae > Hetaerina > Hetaerina americana. The sequence continues at coordinate 100,875 of NW_027286537.1, forward strand.
TCCACAATGCAGGTATAATTTTCATAAAGTGTTTTATTTCATGGCGCACGCGTCCTTGTTGGTCTTGCATCCCCAAAAACACAGGTAATTGTGAATATGCCTGTTTTACTCCATTAAGTTTGCTTTCCACGTTCCCGAGCCCCTTGGTCTTATTTAGCTGATTCTCATCCTATGGCCGCCTGTTTTCCCATGCCATTTCTTCCCCATTTACGTCGGAAAACTGGCAATGATGGGCATGACTCTGTTACTCTTATCAATGTCCATCCCTAATTTCCATATGCTACCTGCTCATTAACTGTCTAACTTGTAGAGCTTGCAGGTATATCTATCTTCTTACCATCCACTCTACTCATATTTTGCAATTATATTATCAGTAATCTACTGGTTTAGATAGGTTTTGGATGTACATAATCTCTAAAACATCACAGCAGGAATGTACTTGTTGCTCCTAACAAAATATTACCCGATATCCTGTAATACAATAAGCCCTACTTCAATGCTGCATACTTCCTTCCTCCCTTCATTCTGTCCAACATCCCTTACATATTACTATCCCTTCCACTTTAACTTAGCATTTTCCCCTCTATCCCAATCTTGAACAACCATTTCCCAATCAAAATACTCGGAAACTATCTTTCCTGCCTGCTTGGCATTTCTTTGAACAATCCACTCTCCTCCATCACCATGTGTGGGGCTTCTTCGTTGGTTTTCCTTTCTGTCCACTTCACATTTTCCATCCTTCTTTACACCATCATTTCATAAACCTCCAATATATAGCATTCATTCTGCTTCAATGAACATGTTTCCGTGCCACACAAAAAAATGTTCTACATCAACGCTTAGAAGTGCCTTTTCGTGATATATATACTCGAAGTTCCTGAAATAAGTTCTGTACTTCTTGTGAAAGCATCTTTGCCTGATGCAATTCTTATCCTTGTCCATACTACTTTGACTATTTTGGTCCAAAATGCTTCTGAGATAACTCTGCTCCATGTTCCACCTGCTCTTGTTTTGAACTCTTTAAATATATAAGTTAACCTCTTTTCTTCAAAGACTCTCCCTCAAAAAACCGCTCTGAATTTCCAATGCACTAAGAATTGCTAGCTACTGCTTGGCTGACTGGCAAACAAAAGCTTGGTCATCTGTAAACCTGATTTTATGGCTTCCCCATTGACTTCCATTCCTATATCCAGTTCCTCCAATACCTCTTCAATCATTTCCTTTTCTTATTTTTTGGACGTCTCAGGTGATAATGGACAACCTTTTCATACCTCTCTTCCTAACACTGCCTATCTAGACTCTCCTTCAGCCACTTTTACTTGAGCAGTCTGACACATGTAGGTTGCTGATGTGTGGCCTAGTCATCCAATTTCTTCTATATGCTGATATACATTAATTCATTCTATCCATTGAACTCTTATCAATAGCCTTCTTGAAATCTATGAAACAAGCAAGTACATCCTGATTAAATCCTATGTTCCTTTTGATTAGCAATACCATTATTGCTAATGAATTAAACATACCCCTCCCCTTTCTATTCAAAAGTGATTCTGCTCTTAAGTAATCGTTAAACTATTCTCCATCCCCTTAATGATGATCCTTAGTTGCTCAGGGGGGATGATTGTCTACCTCTACAGCCCCTCATTTGATTTCAATATCCTTAAAGCCCTTAGTATTTTTAATACCTCCACATTTCATTTCCTAAACTGTCATCCCTGTTTGAGTCAGATGGTACTCTTCATTATTGCTAAATTATGATTTGAATCTGCATCCACTTCCAGGAAACTGCATGAATGAAACAAATTATACCAAAACATTTGCCTAAAAATAACATAGTTTAACTGATAGTGTGGCATTTTCCAAGCATACTATGACTGTTGTGGTGTCCAAATCATGTACTAATTATGACTGATTCCTGTCTCCTTCAGAACTCTATTGCTATCTCCCCACCATGATTCCTTGTTCCTTTACAATTTTCCCCCACCTCACCACCATCTATTCCTTCGCCTACCATCATGCTCAAATGCCAAATCATGGTAAAATACTTCCCTACAGGGACACCTGCAATTATTTTCTGACTGATCTTAAGTTCAGTTGAGCTCTTCCTCCCTGTGATAGCTTGGTGGCATGTACACTTTAATAATGACCAACATGATTGGTTCCTCTTTTAATTTTACTAATAACTTTCTATCAGTTGCTTGCTCTGCACTAATTACACTTCTACCTAACTAACAAGACTTCCCTTTTAACTCGCATGACTTCCATCCCACTGCTCTATATTACTTTACTATCACTTCAATAATCCCTGCTATCCTTCCATTTGACCTAAAACAGATCTAAAACATCTGCATTTTCTCTCTCCATCTCTCACTTTATATTCTCTAATTTTTCTGCCCTAGGCATCATCTCTACGTTCAAAGCTCCTATTCTTAATTACTTTGTTCCCTCCTTTGATACTACTGTCACTTTCGTTTGCAAGTATTTTATGATGCAAAGACTGTGGAAGCCTTGCTTCCATCACTGTCAGGCATAACACAGCTGACTCTGCAGAATACTATATTTGTTAGGAGTCATTTCCATTGTGGCATTCATCCTGCCTTGGGATAATTAGACTGTGTCCAGTATTTGTTAAAGCATTGCCATTATCGTTTTTAAGTTGTCTTGGAATAAATAATTATTCCATCCTCTTCTAAGTAGCTACTGTCGCTTTTGCTTTGACAGGATATTGTGAGAATAAGTCAATGCCTTGCTACTTCCACTGGCGGGCATGACACATGGCAGATCGGGCCCAGTCCTTTAGTTGCCAGGACTGATGCTCTCTATACTGTCTATCATAAAAAATCTTGTGATTTATGATTGAGGGGATTTCCCTTTGCTTCCATCAGTGGTGTTTTTAGAGTGGAACCATGATTCTATTGATTCAATGCTCCCCCACTGGAGTCGGATGCCTTTTGACAACCTCATCCACATGAAGGTTATAGTCCACGGACAGGGTCTTTTGTAGCACATTCATTAATTCTGCCAAATATTATAAGTATATTGTGCATTTACCAAAGCAGGATAAATGGAAAATCTTAATTAACAGTTTGCTTTTAGGGGATCCGAATAGTGTGGTGGCTATTATACTGGCTTCCCACGGAGAGGGCAATGGGTTTGTTCTTTTAGATGGCAGATCCTTTTCAGCAGTATCCTGATCCCTACTTGAGGTGCTTTGTGGAGAACACTTTAAGCAAGGACATCGACCAGCAGACGGGACGTTAGGCTGTGGGCCCCTTTGTGCCTTTCATAAAGAGTAGCCTTTTACTGACACCAAGTTTCTCTCTTCCCTTCCTACAGTCCTTTAAACATTTAGACTTAAAGTGTACTAAATTTATTGGCTAAATTATGAGCAACTTTCCCGCTGTTGACATTCGAAACTAAATATAATCCCAAGAATTTTCTATGAAGACCTTACGTAATAAACTGCTGTTTTTGGAGGAAATAAACTATTATATTTTGATTTAATTGAACAATCTATCATTAGTGACTTTTCTGCATTGATGCCAATATATTCATCTATATACCAGAGTGCTTTTTGCTCCATAGATGGTTTACTTTTATATATCATACTATTAAAGGTATTACCAGGTAACTGTATATTAGTAGCATCAACATAATCAATTACACTAACAACACTGATAAAGCTAATGTAATCAGGCACAGCATATTATGTACATAAGGAAGAGTATGGCTCAAAAATGTAACATAAGATATCCCGATATTTAAATTTTTACTGTTAGATAAATACTTATTATTTTGACAAATTTCAAAGTCATTAGATCTTGTCCCATTATTTTTTTCTTTTCAACTTCAACCCCCCCGTGGGTAGGGGGATAGAGAATACTCCCGCAGTATCCCTGCTTGTCGTAAGAGGCGACTAAAAGGGCGGGGAGAAAACCCCGAAAAAAAACCCCAAGCCAGCAAGGGATGCGTCCGGACAGTGCTGTGGATCCACTGTCTGTGAGCGGCCATACCATCTGGCCTGCGATCCGCCCAGGTGTTTGCCGTGCCTGGAGACCCGTAAGCGAGAGAAGGGGATCCTGGAGGGTGAGCTTTCTGGTTCACAGCAGGGTGTCGGATGCCCTGTATGGACCGGGGAGTGATACCCCCCTTCGGCCCAGGATTTCGTGTAAACGGGAGGCCGGGAGCTAGCCACTCCCGGTCAATCGGCTTCCGTCGCCTTTTCGCTCCGGTGGCGAAGGCTGAGATTGTGGGGGTCTGCGTAGGGAGGTCGGAGATGTAAGGGTTTTGGTGGGCCCTTGCACCGAAGATTCACCCCGAAACAGACAACCACTCCTGAAGACCTATATCCCTCGAGTTAGCCCTGGCGACCGCTCCGGTTTGCCGGAGTGGCGTCCCAAATGTGTGGCTCCATGGCGGGTGGGGAGGCCGAGGGACGAATCATTTATTATTATGGAGGAAAAACCCTTTCCACCACTGAAAAGATCCCGTCCGGACACCTGCGGGGGAGAAAAGTGTATTGGCGCATGTAAGAGCTATTTGATTATGTCGTGCATACAGGAAGGTGAGACCTTGAAAAAGGTTTCTCCTTTCTTAATTCGCAGAGTGTTGTCACAGATTGTGCCTTGGGACCCAAAGAGCGTGAAGAAGCTCCAGGATGGTACACTTCTTATAGAGACCCTGAACGATACAAAGAGCGAAAAACTGCTAGCTATGGGAATGCTCCATGACATCCGATAAAGGTGGAGGGGCACCCCACTCTTAACACCTGTCGGGGAGTCATCAGTTACTACCACCTCCTATACGTGGACATGGAAGAAATCAAGAGAGAAATGTTCTCTCAGGGAGTGACTGATTGCCGTCCACTCACCATGAGGCGCAACGGAGAAAACGTGAACAGCACATCCGTGATCTTGACGTTTGCGCGTGATAGTCTACCTGACAAGGGGTTTGTGAGCTATGAATCGGTACCATTGAGGCCATTCATCCCAAATCCCGTGTGTTGTTTCAAATGCCAACTATTCGGCCATGTCGCATCGCGCTGCGAGGGCAAGGCCACAGCCAGCGCTGTGGCAAACACGCGCACAAGGATAAAGTGCTCTTCTGAACCTCTTTGTGTCAATTACGAGGGTACACACCCAGTGTACACTCGTGATTGCCCGAAGATGAAAGAAGAGAGGAAAGTCATGGAAATAAAAACGCTGGAAAAAATCCCATATGCGGAAGCGAGGAGAAAATACAGTTACAACATACAACTTTCTCCCGGTCCTTTGCTTTCGTTGCAACCACGCCAAGTGTACCATCGCCACGCAAACAGAGATCCCGAAAGAATCCCCAATTGACAACACGCAAGTGCCGGTGCAGGTGGAATGCATCAATGCCCCGGTGATGGCATTGCCCTATGTGGACGATCTAGCCATATTTTGCCGGTCGACACGACTGCCAAATGCTTCCAGGCAAGCCCAGATGACTCTAAACAAACTGGGAGAGTGGTCGCGAAAGAACGGATTTCGTTTCTCCATGGAGAAAACGAAATGCGTGCACTTTCACCATATTCCCGGTTACCACGTTACCCCGACCCTAACCCTGTTGGGTAGGATTCTTCCATTTGTGGAGTCCGTCCGCTTTCTCGGCATGATCCTGGACCAAAAGCTGCACTGGCGGGAGCATATCCGCGTGTTACGTGAGAGGTGACGCCAAACCCACAACGTTTTAAAGTTTTTAACTCACTCCACTTGGGGAGCAGACCGCACCACCATGCTTTTATTGTACAGAGGCTTGGTGCGATCCAAACTGGACTATGGTTCCATAGTGTATTCCTCAGGACGAGAGTCTTACTTGAGACCACTTAAATGTGTCCACAATGCTGGGATACGGTTGGCCACCGGGGCATTTAGAACAAGCCCAGTCCCAAGCCTACTTGCAGATGCAGGGGAGCCTCCGTTGGAAACCCGCAGGATGATTTTAATGGGCAACTATGCCTGTAAAAGTTTATCAGAGACAAACCACCCTTGTTTTAACATAGTTTTTAACCAACGCTTTTTAGACTTATTTAACAGGCAGAGAAGGGCAACTAGGCCCTTTGCCGTTCGTTTTAATGATTGTATTAATGAGGTAAATTTTACATTTCCTCAAGTATGCCCCGTCTTCTATGCTAAGCATCTGCCTTGGTTAACGCCAATGCCGGATATTAAATTCATTGCCAATGCACGCCGCAAAGCCAAGACAACCGATTCCGAATACAAGCAGCTCTTCAGTGCCGTCCTCGGCTCACTTTCTGACTTTGTCCCCGTCTACACCGACGGGTCAAAGTCAGAATCTGCACGTGCCTATGCGGTCGTGTCCCACTACCATGGAGTCGTGAGGAAAAAACTGCACACTTCTTGCAGCATTTTCACAGCCGAGCTGTCAGCCATAAGGACAGCCCTAGGAGAAATAAAAGAAAGCAATGGCTCTTTCCTCATCTGCACAGACTCGTTGAGCGCCCTAAAATCTTTATCGGTCTTTGCACCTGTGCACCCGATAGTCCAGAAGATCCATTATACCCTGTTGTCCCTTCAGAGAAAGGGGAACAGGGTCTCCTTTATATGGACTCCTGGTCACGTCGGCATAAGAGGTAACGAAAAAGCTGACCAGGCAGCGAAGGATGCCCTTCGAAAACCCGAGACCGACTCCACCTTGGTTCCAATGGAGGACGTAAAGGCTGCCTTGCGGAACTCGGTCCTGCATCAGTGAAGGAGGCTTGGCAGTCTCTACAAAATAATAAACTCAGGGCAATAAAACCGGTCGTTTCACCATGGTCCTCTTCCATCCGGAAAATTCGGAGGGAAGAGGTTATGATTACGCGCCTGAGAATAGGACACTCTGCCCTCACTCATTCGTACCTCTTTGCGGAGGTAAAAGAACAGCCCCGCTGCAATGAGTGCCTCCAACCCCTGACAAAAAAACATATCCTGACAGAATGTAGAAGATACCAAGGGACCAGAGACATGTTGAAGATAAGGGGAGACTTAAAAAATATTTTAGGGGATGACTCTGAGTCCATAAATCGAGTCTTAAATTTTTTAAGGGCAACTGGTTTAATGAGGCAGATATAGTTTTTGATCTCATAATTTTGTTGCGTCTTGATTTTGACAATTATTTATTTATTTATATTTTTAATCGTATTTATTCATTCCTAATTAAAAAGGAATTTGTTTTAATTTTAATGATTGGTGCAAAATGACCTTAGCTGTCGACGCACCATAAAACTCTCAAAACTACTACTTTGGTGCGATCCAAACTGGACTATGGTTCCATAGTGTATTCCTCAGGACGAGAGTACTACTTGAAACCGGTTACATGTGACCACTATGCTGGGATACGGTTGGCCACCGGGGCATTTACAACAAGCCCAGTCCCAAGCTTACTTGCAGATGCAGGGGAGCTTGCGTTGGAAACCCGCAGGATGATTTTAATGGGCAACTATGCCTGTAAAATTTTATCAGAGACAAACCACCCTTGTTTTAACATAGTTTTTAACCAACGCTTTTTAGACTTAATTAACAGGCAGAGAAGGGCAACTAGGCCCTTTGCCGTTCGTTTTAATGATTGTATTAATGAGGTAAATTTTACATTTCCTCAAGTATGCCCCGTCTTCTATGCTAAGCATCTGCCTTGGTTAACGCCAATGCCGGATATTAAATTCATTGCCAATGCACGCCGCAAAGCCAAGACAACCGATTCCGAATACAAGCAGCTCTTCAGTGCCGTCCTCGGCTCACTTTCTGACTTTGTCCCCGTCTACACCGACGGGTCAAAGTCAGAATCTGCACGTGCCTATGCGGTCGTGTCCCACTACCATGGAGTCGTGAGGAAAAAACTGCACACTTCTTGCAGCATTTTCACAGCCGAGCTGTCAGCCATAAGGACAGCCCTAGGAGAAATAAAAGAAAGCAATAGCTCTTTCCTCATCTGCACAGACTCGTTGAGCGCCCTAAAATCTTTATCGGTCTTTGCACCTGTGCACCCGATAGTCCAGAAGATCCATTATACCCTGTTGTCCCTTCAGAGAAAGGGGAACAGGGTCTCCTTTATATGGACTCCTGGTCACGTCGGCATAAGAGGTAACGAAAAAGCTGACCAGGCAGCGAAGGATGCCCTTCGAAAACCCGAGACCGACTCCACCTTGGTTCCAATGGAGGACGTAAAGGCTGCCTTGCGGAACTCGGTCCTGCATCAGTGAAGGAGGCTTGGCAGTCTCTACAAAATAATAAACTCAGGGCAATAAAACCGGTCGTTTCACCATGGTCCTCTTCCATCCGGAAAATTCGGAGGGAAGAGGTCATGATTACGCGCCTGAGAATAGGACACTCTGCCCTCACTCATTCGTACCTCTTTGCGGAGGTAAAAGAACAGCCCCGCTGCAATGAGTGTTTCCAACCCCTGACGATAAAACATATCCTGACGGAATGTACAACATACCAAAGGGCCAGAGACATGTTGAAGATAAGGGGAGACTTAAAAAAAAATTTAGGGGATGACTCTGGGTCTATAAACCGAGTCTTAAGTTTTTTTAAGGTCAACTGGTGTAATGTGGCAGCTTTAGCTTTGGAGCTCATAATTTTAATGCTTTTGATTTTAGCAATTTTTTTTTGTTTATTTTACTTATTTATATATTTATTCGTATTTATTTGTTTACTTATTCCTAGTTTAAAAGGAACATAAGTTTTACGTTATGACAGTGGTGCAAAATGACCATAGCTGTCGTCGCACCCTACAAACCCTTAAAACTACTACTACAACTATGTGTAATATTTACCTTTAATTTACCTGTAATATTTACCTTTAATTAATTTACATTTAATTTTTATGTGTAATATTACCTTTAATAGATATTTTATCTTGTGCTGCATCTTCAACATATGGTAGCAGTGCACAATGTAATAGCTCTATGTAATGGTTATTTGGCCCTTGAGGCTCTCTTTTCCACGTGGGTTTTTCCAAGGAAATATGGGAATACAAAGCTGATAACCTCTTGGATGGTATTGGAGTCATGTGCCATAATATTGTTTTTAAAAATTATTCTGTCATGTTTTCATATTCAACTTTTCATGGTAATTTTAGCAGTCAAAGTAGTTTAATAAGTATTTAAAAACAAAGCTTGTCCTTTAAATTTTGATTACTGAGATAGCATATTCTTTTCTCATACTATATGTGCCTATCCTTACGTTGTACCATAATTCACATGTAATTCTTTTTCATCGTAGAGTCAGGAAATGGAAAATAAGGATCCATCTCAGAAGATTTTAATGCTATGAGGCAAAAATTGACATACCTCTTGTACGGCATTGCTGTAAAAATATGCAAAAAATTGTGAGGTCCATTTTTTAATAAATCATTGGTGGTTTCAAATTGTACTTGGGTTTCTCTCATCGTTAAATAAATTGTGAAGTTCAATGGAGAGATTTTTCTGTCTTTCGAAAATCGCCAAAAACACATCCTAAATTCGGGGCTTCGTTTTCCAAAGAATATTTAATAAATAATACAAAAGCACTGAATGGAAGATAGTTTAATTTAACATTAAAGTGTGAACACCAATTAAAGTCAACAAATTTGAAAAAAAATTCAACTCCCAAGATAATGTCAGAGCGTGGTAAACTGACTTCAGCGTCATCTATCCGCGACATTCATCATTGAATAACAGCTACCCTTACGTGCGACTATCAGTGGCTATTAGACGTATTCGGGTACTACTCCCCCTCCTGATTTAGGAGGGGGTTATCAGTCTGGATCCGTTAGATCTATTCATCGCTCATAGATGTCTCCCGGAAGTAGGGCCAGAGCTGGGTCGACTCCTCACACAGTCATACCTGTACCTCGATCGGTAGTCACGACGGGCGGTGGTAACACTTGGAAGAAGCTTGTTGTGTAGGTGAAGGCTACACAGTTGGTGCTATAGTGCGTACTATTATAGTTTTAGTAAATTCGGCATGTGGTGCATCTGATTGGAATACTTCCTAGAAGCTAGGAAGACGCTTGTTGTGTTTAACTGGCATAAATAGTCCATTGTCACGTAAAATAACATGTATGATTGAAAACTTGCTTTGAGTGCTTTAAACCCCTGACAATAAAACATATCATGACGGAATGTCGAAAATACCAAAGGACCAGAGACATGTTTAATATAAGGAAGACTTCAGTAATACTACCTTGATCAAAAAGTTCCCGGAATAACCACCGTGTGGCGCTCCCATCGTTCCGATTTGAGTTCTGTTTTTTTTGTTAAATTGGTACATCTGTTGTTGATATTCCCTTTAAATCTTAGTGTCATAACTTGACATTTGCAAAAGTTACGGTCGGTTTTCGGTATGTCCATCAGTGCTTCCTGCGATTTTTCCATTACTTCCTCTCGGCTGCTAAAACGCGTTCCCCGTAATGGTTTTTTAACTCGATTGAACAGAAAGAAGTCACAGGGAGCCAAATCAGGTGAATTCGGTGGCTGTTGGATGGTATTTGTTGCATTTTTCGTCAAAAAATTACGAATAATGATAGCACTGTGCGACGGTGCGTTATCATGGTGCAAAATCCACGAGTTTTCTGCCCACATTTCTGGTCTCTTTCGGCGAATTGCTTCACGCAAACGTCTCATAACGCCCAAATAATACTCTTTGTTTACTGTCTGGCCTTCTGGCAAAAATTCATGATGCACTACACCGTTGTAATCCATGAAAACCGTCAGCATTGCCTTCTTTTTTGACTGAAAACGACGTGGTTTTTTTGGTCTCGGCTCATTTGGTGAACGCCATTCACTTGCCTGATGTCTGGATTGCGTGTCGTACTCATAAACCCACGTCTCGTCTCCAGTAATGATCCTTTTGATGAATGTGGGATCGGATTCAGCCTCGCAAATCATGTCTTTTGCGACGTCAACACGGTCTCTTTTTTGCATGAAATTGAGGTCTTTCGGCACCAACTTTGCTGCTACACGACGGAAACCCAAATCATTAACCACAATGTCTTGGGCGGATCCATAGGCAATGTTCAAGTCCTCCGCTATTTCTTTGATGGTTAATTTGCGGTTATTGACCAACATTTCTTTTACTTTATCAATTTTTTCACCGACTTTCGATGTCGATGGTCTGCCACTGCGTTCATCACCTTCGATTGACTCACGACCACTTCTGAACCGCTCGTGCCACTGGTAAACGACCGTTTTTTTTAGAGAATCGTTGCCGAAACACTTTTCCAACATTTCCAACGTCCGTGCGCCACTAAATCCGTTTTTTACGCAAAATTTAATACAAGTTCGTTGTTGCAAATTTAAATACATTTCTGCAATTGTAAAAAATCGCCAACACACACAGAGATAGATGTACTCTTGGGTACGTAACTTTTGCAAATGTCAAGTTATGACACTAAGATTTAAAGGGAATATCAACAACAGATGTACCAATTTAACAAAAAAAACAGAACTCAAATCGGAACGATGGGAGCGCCACACGGTGGTTATTCCGGGAACTTTTTGTTCAAGGTAGTATTTTACGGGATGACTCTGGGTTTATAAATCGAGTCTTACTTTTTTTAAGGGCAACTGGTTTAACGAGATAGCTTTAGCTTTGGAGCTCATTATTTTAATGCCTTTTGATTTTAACAATTTTTTATTTATTTACTGATTTATATATTTATTCGTATTTATTTCCTTATTCCTAATTAAAAAGGAACATAAGTTTTAGGTTATGACAGTGGTGCAAAATGACCATAGCTGTCGACGCACCCTACAAACACTTAAAACTACTACTACGATAAAGCAAACGTTATTTGCAGTGAGAGCCACTACTATCCTGGGCCAATCCAAAAGGAAATTAAATTGACAAAAAAATCCAGACAACTACAACCAAGAGGACTGGAATGCTAGCCAATAGCTGGAAGAGGGTTACAGGATTGACACCAAGATACCTGCTCCACCAATCAGAGCCAACCTAGGGCTGCCAGTCCCTTAAATGGAAGAAGAGACAGCCTAAGTCTCAATCTCACCCAAATAAAACTTCTGACCTGAAGACACCAGCAGCATGATTGGAGAAACTGTTCTCGCCAATAGACACCCAAACATGGAGAAACATCAAAAAACCTTAACCTTTGTACATAAACGCCACATAACCTCAGTTTTCATATAGAAAGTGTTGGATCAATCAATTACATAATATAATCAAGGTGCACTTGGAAATGAATTAAGGGATTTTCTTGTAACCTCCTTTAGTGCTAACTAAATGTAGTTTTGCCAACAATAGTGGAAGAACGATTACATCCATATGCTTTGTTCTATTTTTCAAATATTGTCAATGTCTAAATATGTGTTGCATATTCCTATTTCTAAACACCTGAAGTATGTATTTTGCTGCTGAGATTCTGTGCCCAACCAGTTACATGAAAAGTATAAGACTAGCAAAAATGGTAATAGAACTGGAACATTTATAAAGGAATGGACATTTTGCACTAGCAGTTGCTATGCATTCTAATCATTTGCTAAAACTAGCTAATACATTTTCTAATTACCTATAAGTCATCAATTATTGAATTATAACTGAATTCATAATTCATGAATTGATCACAAACCTGGCAATAAATGTAAAAATTCAAAAATATTATATTAAATTTTTGGCCATGCTTTTCCTTATTTAACCTATTTGACTGCTTTTTTTTCCATTGAATTCCAAAATTTTAGTCTTTACATTAATTTCCAGCCCTTTAATTTAATTTCCTAAATCTTCTAATCCATGTACATTCCATGTAATTTTAATTCCTTCTCTAATAATGCAGATTTCCTCGAATTATTCGTAGTCTACATGTTCAACAAGCTGGGGGGTTGAGTATTTATGTTAATATTCTATGTTCTAAACTGCACTCTGTGATGTAGATTTTCAGTCCCAGCATAACACAAGGGTCTCTAGAGGTATTAAAACTCTTGTATCATTCTAATTTTTTTCTCCATGACATCATATCGAATAGTGCTCTGGAGATCATCTGTGTGCATTATGCACAAAGTTTTCTTAATTAAAAAAAAAAAGGTATCACCTGTTCTTGGTGGTTGTTTTTTAAAAAATTAAATGTTCTTACAATTCCATCAATTTATATATTTGCCATGTCTGTCTGCATCAAAAATAATATCCACCTCTTTCACAAAAATAGTGATATTCACTCTTATTCAACTGGAAATCATCACAACATCCACAAAAGTTACCATAAATCAGCAATTTCATTTTAAAGCCCAATGGCAATGGGTGTAAGGTTTTTTAAAAAAGTTACCACAGTCATTGAAACCTGTTGATAAATTATGCAATTTCAAATCGAAACTCAGGAAACTCCTGCTAATTAAGTTATCATTCATAGAATTAATCTTTAAATGGCAAGCAGTTATAATTCATCATGTTTTTATTACACACTTTAATGTATATGTTCTTTTTTAAGCATATCCATAGGGTACCTGTATTTTGTACTTTTCTTTGTATTTGACGACTCCTACACCTACAAGATATGCATGGTCAGTGGAAAATAAAATATTAATAATATTGTAATATTTTCCATTTTAATTTCACCAGTTCCAGTTTTCCATTTTGTTGACATGCTGTTGTTTCTCATTTGAATTTTAAACTAATTTACACTTTGTTATCATTCCGTTTATTATTGATATATTTGAGCTTTTTGATACTGACTTTTTATATTACATGGGATTTTCCTCCTTTTATTGAAAATCACTGCCCATGTTGATAGGCTAAGGGGTAAGTGTTATTTCCATCAGAGGGCTCACTTGAAGCTGCCTACACGTAAGGCATTGCCTATCCAAACGTTTACATATTTTTAAGTGCAGTTCTTGCTCATTTGAATTAAATACTTATGTCCACTTAATGAGAAAAACAAATTTGCACTTTTCCACAGATTTATTGATAACATACAACACATTTCAGTTCATAGAACCATCTTAGATACAAGGTTGAATGTTACCAATAAATCTGTTGAAAAGTACAAATTTGTTTTTCTCATAATGACCAACTTCCACTACATCTCACCTGAATCTGTTTAAAGTCCACTTTGTTATTATTTTGCTTATTGTTCTGTTATTTTAAGGTGTACGCTTGCTGATGTTTACACTATTTTTCTTGAGCAGTGCTTTGTTTCTGATAACTGCCTTTGCTGATATAGGGAGGTGTAATGGCTACTTCCTATGGTATTAAAAACAGTCTTTATAATTCATGATAGATAACAGTTCACTTCCTGAGAGGGTAGTCATTAATTTACAAATAGAAATATTATAGATGCAAATCAAAGTCGGCACTTCATCTAAGAAGATTTAAATTTAACTTATGATTAATGTGGATGAAATGATGTTCTTCATTATATGAAGCTCGTAAAGCCCAAAAATGTACTCAATTTTAAAATTGCAATGGACATAGCGCAGGAATAACTCCTCTATTACATGATATTCTCTGTTAAATTACCAGCAAACTGTTCAACTACCTTCACCATAAAAACTTGAATTATAGTCATATGCTGGCTGTGATAGTTAGATTGTCATAAACATTGATATTACTTTCCTACAGTCATATCATTAAAATTTGGTCCAATCATTAACTTTTTATACACAGAACAGGAGTTTCCTTAAATGCTTCAAGCTTCTGCTGGTTATATCTGCTTAAGTGTTTAGCAATCAGATAATCTTGTCACCTGGTGCTTCTGTTGCCAACGGAAATAATGAAATTATATTTTCCCATGGTAAGTTGCTAAAATAATGTTCTACCATTACACTTTTTGGAAAGAGAGCATTAGACTAACTACTCAAAAAATTTTCTTATATAATTTTTTTACGTCTTTAGCAATCAGCTACTCAAATCATCTAACAATACTGGAGTCAGTGATATGCTCATAGCAATAATTATTCGCTAATAGTGTAACAGGAATTTTTTTCCGAAATACAAAACGAGTTATGAGTTCCATAAATTTGTGGAACTCATAGCAACGACCATTTTCCATTTCATTGTGAAATGTCAATGCACCCGGTAAATATAGGCTCAAAAGTATTGTACCTTTATCAAGAAGGTAGATCAAAAATTTGGCTGCCTGTTAATTGGTGATGCGTGGAATATTTGCCTGAGGCAGTAAATGATCATGTTCTATCAAGTTTCCCATTATATAATACACAGAAAATACAAATTATTCAAAGATGGTGTTTGAATGATGGTGCTTTATTCAAATGATAAGCTAGTAAAAAGGAACGGCCAGCCAAAGCTCCTGAACATAATTGGGCACCTGAAACAGTAAATATCTGCCAAGAGCTGCTTTACTTGAATGCAGAAAGTGGTCACAAAATGAAAAAGGGCGGCTACACATCCATGCAAAATAAGCAATTCTTCGGAAGAGAAATGTAATTACTTTATTTCCTCATATGTTCAAAGAGAGGATTGGTGGGACACTTGGTTGGTATTCGGCAACTAAGTACACCACTGGCAAAATATCATCCTGATTAGGAGCAGTAACAAGAAACAAAGCAATAGCTCCGCTCTCATACAGAGGGGCAAAGTAATTTTGAAGTGCTCTGAAATTGATTTAAAAGAAGCAGTATACAGAGAAAAAAAGAATAATAAAAATTTATATCAAATTTGGCAGAATTTCATACCTAACCATAATTGTAGAATGCTCATGGTGGTATAAATAAAAAAAAATTTGGTATCATATCTACATTTATGAAGTAAGACACTTTCACTGTCTTGTCATCTGAGGTTGACAATGTGTAGTCCAGCTCGTTGTCAGATGTCACTTCTTTTCTTTCATCTTGATAGAAAAAAATTCTTTTTTACAAAGACGAGACAGTCAAAAAGGAAGTTCAAAAAGACCCATGGCAACTGATGACCTTTTTACTTCTACAATTTATCTAATTTCATTTTATGCTACTATCTTTTTGAAATGGTTTACTTTTCGTCTAAGAAGAAAATAAAATCAATAAGGAAGATCAAAATAATAACTTACCTTCAATTTCCATTCATTTTAGTGAAGTATTTATATTGGCACTTAGTAATGACATAAGCTTTTGAATGTATATTCTTACTAAAAAGTTTTTAATGTATAAACTTGTATTGTGTAACCCTAGAATAACACTTTATTCACTATTTCATGTATTTACACAGTGATGCAATGGATCTATTGGCAGGTCTTGGATCAATTGAAAGTTCCCTAAACAGCTATGCAATATAAAAAATCAAGATGATATTTCAGATCCAATCAACATATTCCTCTAATTAAAAGTTCAAACCTGATTCAAAACATAAATATAGGATATGTAGCATGTCTTTCTCTGTCCAACCCATGCTTCCACATCCAATATTTTACTTTCCTATACCAGTTGAATTACTCAACAGTTTTGAGATATTAAACAGGTGAGTAAACTACATAGACTGATTGATGAAGTCTTCCAATATGGAACCCCTGGCCTGGGGGAAGACCCAAGAAACCTTCATCAAGCAAATACGCCAGGAAAGCACCAGATTTTACTAGATAGACGGATGTTTTCAGATAAAACTTTTTTTTTAACAATGACATTTTATAGTTCATGGCAGAGAACATCTTGTTCTATAATTGAGGATACAATAGGAGCACTACATAAGTTTTACTACACTCATGGTGAAATTAGTAAGCAAGCAAGTACATCAACATGATTGATAAGTTTTATTACTGTACTTGGCTGCTGGACCAGGAAAAATTCACCAAATTTGCCAACATGTGAAAATCCCATTTTGAAAGGCAAATTCTGGGAGAAAAAGTTTTACTATCCACCTGAGAGAAGAGCCAGGTAAAAATAACATGACAATATGTGAATTCCCTCCCCGGACTACAACCTTGACGTGGTGGAAGGGCTTGTGCGTTCCGATGACCCCTAGAGCTGTGCTGGCGGGAGTAATAATTATTGCTCCTGGTAGGGTCACCCATGCCAGATAGGTCGAAGGTTAGGAGCCAGACGAAAGGTAGTCCACGCAGCGTCTGTTCCTCAGTGAGGCGGCTGCAATGGCGTCTGACCCCAGTGGGGCGGCCAGTAAGTGATGGTGTCACGTTAAAAACACTATTGAGGAAGGCAACGGGAAACCACCTCAATTATCATTCCCTAGAAAAATATGATGGACAATAGAGATATTTTGAGTCCTGGCAACCACGGGGCTCGGCCCAATCGGCCGTGTGTCGTGCCCGGCAGCGGGGGAGGCAAGGCTTCCGCGGTCGTCATCCCACGAAACCCTTGCAAGGGAAAACCAGCAGCAGCAGGACAGAAGACGCAGGAGAAGAAGACAAAATTAGTTAGAATAGGAACGTGGAATGTTAGGACAATGATGAGGACAGGGAAATTGGAGAATGTTAAGCGAGAGATGGAAAGGGGAAATATAGATATTTTAGGTCTATGCGAGGTGAGATGGAAAGATAGCGGGGATTACTGGAGTGATAAGTATAGAATAATATACAGCGGCGGGGACGAGAGCCAACGAGGGGTTGCCATAGTATTAAATGAAGAGGTAGGAAGAAGCGTAGTCAACATAGAGCAGGTAACGGATAGAATACTACTAGTGGAGATAAAAGCAGAACCGACGAACTTAGTTATTATTCAGGTATACATGCCACCGAGCAACCATAAGGAAGAAGAGGTCGATAGGATATACGATCAGTTGGAGAACATGATCGCGTGTGTTCCTGCAGGGAAACATTTGATAGTGATGGGGGATTGGAATGCGACGGTAGGTGAAGGAAGAGATGGTGATGAGGTGGGGGACTACGGTTTAGGCACGAGGAATGACCGCGGGGAGAAAGCAGTTGAGTTCTGCAGGAGACAGGGGTTAGTCATCACCAACACGTGGTTTAGACACCACAAAAGACGCAGGTATACATGGAAAATGCCAGGTGACTCAGGAAGATATCAGCTAGATTATATCCTGGTTAGACACAGGTTTAGGAATAGTGTGATAAATTCCCACAGCTTCCCGGGAGCGGATGCGGACTCAGACCACAATTTAGTTGTTATGAAATGTAGCGTACGTTTCAAAAAGATAAGGCAGGGGCGGCGAGTTAGAAAATGGAATGTAGAAGCATTAAATGGGTTGAAAAGGAAGGAATACAAACAGGCGGTGGAGAAAATCATGGAGGATGGTAAAGAGCTAAGTACTATCGAAGAAAAATGGGAAATGATCAAGAAGGGGTTGTCTAAAGCCGCAAAAGACACTATTGGAACCGTTAACGCTAAAAGGACTAGGAAACCATGGATCACGGATGAGATGATTACAAAGATGGATGAGCGGCGAAAATGGAAGAATGTAAATACAGAGTTAGGCAAAATGAAGTACAAAGAATTAAACAATAAATTGAGGCGGGCAACAAATAAAGCAAAAGAAGCCTGGTGGAAGACGCAGTGCGAGGATATGGAGAGTCTCCAGAGGAAGGGTGAAATCGGTGCGCTGTACAGCAAAGTTAAATCGTTATCGGGAAGTAAGAAAGGAAGAGCTATGCTAACAGTTAGAGATAGGGCGGGTAAGGTAATAGTTGACGCAGGAAAGATCCAAGAGAGATGGCAGGAGTATATAGAAGAACTGTATAGTAAAGAACTCAGACCAACAAAGTTAGACATTGAAAAAGAAAATGACGTAGAGGAAGACAGCTTAGGTCCAGGCATACTAGACAATGAGATAGAAAGGGCATTAAGGGAGATGAAACTAAATAAGGCCGTGGGGGTAGATAACATTCCCGTGGAACTTTTAAAATGCTTAGGAAAATGTGGGAGGAAGAGGCTATATGGGCTGATCCGTAGTATTTATGAGGAGGGAATCTGGCCGGAAGACTTTGTGAGATCAGTTTTAGTTCCTATTCCGAAAAAGGTAAAGGCCACGTCATGTGAGGACTATAGGACAATTAGTTTGATATCCCACGCAGCTAAAGTTGTTCTCAGGATCATAAACAAAAGGATAGAGAGTAGGGCAAATGATTACTTAGGGGATGATCAGTTTGGGTTTAGGAAGGGGAGAGGTACGCGTGATGCCATTGCAGTAATGAGATTATTAATCGAGAGGAATTTAGAACACAACCAGGAGGTATTTGCCTGTTTCGTAGATTTCGAAAAAGCGTTTGATAGAGTGAATTGGGAAAAACTAATGAGTATATTGCAGAAAATAGGAATAGATTGGAGGGAAAGGAGGCTAATCCGCAACCTGTACATGTCTCAGACTGCTCAGGTGCGGGTGGGAAATGGGGAGTCAGAATGGGCAGTTTTAAGAAGGGGTGTAAGGCAGGGTTGCCCATTATCACCATTGCTGTTCAACCTGTATGCAGAGGAAATGATCAAAGAGGCATGGGAAGGACTCGAGGTAGGAATGAAAGTGGGCGGGGAATTCGTAAAATCAGTTAGGTTTGCTGATGACCAAGCTTTAGTTTGTCAGTCAGCCAAGGGGCTGCAAGCATTGCTGAGTAAATTGGAAATTCAGTGCGACAAGTATGGGATGAGAATCAACATTAGTAAAACAAAGGTTATGCGATTTTCTAGAAAGAAAAAGGCCAAGCTTAACATTAAAATAGGAGGGCAAAAACTAGAGCAGGTAGAACAGTTTACGTATCTCGGTAGTGTTTTGGACCAACACGGTCAAAGTAGTAGGGACGTAAGGAGAAGAATTGCGCTAGGCAAAGAGGCTTTCACAAGGAGGAGGGAGTTGATGACAGGGACTTTGAGTAAGGATGTTAAGAAAAGACTCGTAAAAACTTTGATATGGAGCGTAGCTATGTACGGCGCGGAAACGTGGTCGTTGAAGCAGGAGGATAGACGTAGATTGGAGGCTTTTGAAATGTGGGTGTGGAGAAGAATGGAGAAGGTGAAATGGACAGAGAAGAAAACAAATGAGGAAGTACTTGGTATGGTGGGCGAAGAGAGGGGTTTGTTGGGAGCAATCCTATGGAGGCAGGGAAAGTGGATGAAGGGGGTGTTGACCGGCAGTGGGATGTTGAAGACTGTGATAGAGGGTAGAATGTTGGGCAAAAGAGGAAAGGGAAGGAACAGGATAGGGATGTTGGACGGGATGAAGGGAGGAAGAAAGTACTCAGAGATGAAGAGGGACCTGATATAGAGTAGGATGATGGATTTTTTTGTTTTGTTAGGAATAATAAAATGCCTGTTTGGTAGTTGTGTCCATCCAAAAACCTACCTTAACCGGTAGATTACCTTAAAAAAAAAAAAATATGTGAATTAGTGAATTATGCCAATATTAATATTTGGACTAGGACTAATCAGAATCGATCCTTTGAGTAAAATTTATGGCAACAATTTGCACAATCATTCAATAGGCATTAAACAAATTTTGTTTCTTGGAGATTAAAGAATTTCAATGTCATCAGTGCATATTTCAGTTGAATTGCTATCTGAATATTTGGGTACAAGTGCATGAATTTATATTATTTTTGGGTGTTCAAGTTCATTATTGCAGCAACACATGTAATGGCCATTTAGATGGTTGGCATAAAATCTTTACTTGATTCTAGGGCATTTCCATAAGTTGAGAATTTTTCCTTCTTCCAGTTAGAAATTCAAATGGTTCAGCAGAGGACTATAACTGACTCTTAATGAACAATGCCTCATAATTTGTCTGCAACATATAACTTTCATTTATCTAAATCAATCTGTTCTGATAAACTTTTCAGAATGTTCGGATATTTTTGGAACAAACAATGGAGTAACACAAACTTCACAATCAAAGAAATACTTAATTTGAAAGAGTAAATCATTTTGGGTAAGTTTCAAATACATATCGCTATAACATGCAATTGTATTAGTTAGGATGAATCTATTTTGGGTTCAGGTTCTTTGCAAATGATCTTCTCCCTTCTCTTGAGCTAATATGAGCATTATTCAATTGAGGATATTGCATCTTATTGCAATGTAGTTTATCTTTTCCCAGATTTCATAGCGCCTATATTCATTTGAATGTGACCACTTTCTTCGCACATGTATTTTCATTAATTTTTAGCCTATCAATCCGGATAACTGTATCTCAATTACCATAACTAGCATTTATGTTTAAAATAATTATATTTGTGATGTGCTTCACATTCAATTAAATTCTGAAATCAAATCACATTTCACCGTCATTTTCAGTAGGGCCCACAGAGATGTTACATATATAATGTTTGAAATGCACATGGCTTACCTAAAATAGACAGAACATCCAGGCTAGTCACTTTAGACCTATGGGTAGACAAGAGGTATGGATCACCGCCTCTTACTTTTCACGATTTGATTTCCCCATTCAGCAATCCTACTACAATGGAATTACCTGGAAGTGTCAGTTTCATCAGCTAGCACAGTGGGTACATCTTCTTACTCCAGTTATGTCAAAGTCAAAGAGTAAATCATTATCTCACCGACAAGTTTTAAGCATGTAACACAACAAGTCTTGTGCTCTGAAAGTATGTCATTGTAGTACTGGAAACAATTGAGAACTTTCCAATGCAACCACGTTAGGTATAGGTCCTTCCAGTTTAACTGGCCATCATTTTCGCGGTTCGGTCGCCAATACGGATACTTCTTTACAGCATATTCCAGCAAGGGATCTCGTGATATTTCTTTGTCACATAAACTTTTCCAATGTGATTGTTTCTGTAATATTTGGTTAATCGTTTTTTAGTATTGTTTAATACAAATAAATAGAGAATCCTAATGCCAAAAATGAATCGTGCGTGAAAGAAACTTTTTCTCGTACAACCCGACAATATTGTACCTCGAAATATTTACATATTACGTTACAATACTAAGGATTATATTACCTCATCAAATAATGAAGCCACATCATTCCACTTCTTGCATACAGCCTTAGCGCGAATCAAGGAACGGCCATCCATACGACATATAGTATATACTCGAGAATTTCTATGGGCAAATTATCCATTTCTGTGAAGCCGATTTGCAGAATCAAGAAGCGTAATTTAAGCAGAAAAGCCTAACAAACGAAATTGTGGATATACAAGGAAACATAAAATTATTCCTTTTGGTAGCTTCCGTGTTAAGGATTTAAATAATTACTAGAAACATTAAAATTAATTGCGTTGCATTGGCATTATTCCGCTAGTAAACACACATGAAAATGTCCGTGGCCCAACCATAGGAATGACATCGAAGATTAAATCGCCTTTCAATTATTTGGAATAATCGCGAACAGTGCGCGTTGTTTCAAATCATAATGTTGCAAATTGCTCTCTTAAATCACTTTATGGGGGGAATTTTGACTGCGTTGGCAAGAGGACGAGATTTAAATTTTATTTCATATTAGCTGTACCACTCGATCTGAGTACATGTCGTATTTATTATGTTTTTCGTTTATTAGCCTCTTGGCCCGAATCAAGTGTAACGTGACCTGACGACTTAAATGCTGATTTTTAATGTAATTTAAGCCTCTTAACTGACCCCAAATTTTGAATTTGCATCCGAGATTTTTTCAAGAAATAAACTGCAGAAACCGTCGTGCAACTACCGTGGAAAAAAAATACTTGTGAAAGTGTACAGTATGCATAGTCGAAAACATAGGATTTCTGCCTTCAGAATTTATCCATTAATTATTGATATGATGTTCACATAAATATATAACATCAGTCATTGTTCTTAATATGAAAATGCATGCTCTAACTCTTCAAATGTAATGGTGTTGATGGAGCTTTTGGCTGCGGTTTGTTTATATGGACAGTGCACGCTGAGAAACAGCAAATTTATTTAGAGATGAACTACGAATGTCCACAATGCAGGTATAATTTTCATAAAGTGTTTTATTTCATGGCGCACGCGTCCTTGTTGTATTAGTGGTGACATGCCATTGTTGGTCTTGCATCCCCAAAAACACAGGTAATTAAAACCTACTACAGGTACGAAAACCTATTACTAATTATACATGTAGTAGTATGAATTAATGGTGGGAAGATAATTTGGTATGCTTCTACAATGAGAAAACTACATTCATCATTTTTAATCCACTTAAAAAAAATTATAGCCCACAAGGAATTTTTGTAAAAATAAACATATAGCTGTTAAGTCTATATTTTAATTATTTATCTGTCGGTTTATAACTGTACTTGTGGTTTCTTCATCGTTCAGTACAATGTAAAGGACAATGCTGAGGTTTTTCTCTCTGGCTAACGTAACTCAAATCACATCCTAATGTCAGGGCTTCGTTTTGGTGAAAAAAATTAACAAATAATTACTATACTATGGAGGACGGTGTATACTTTTTAAAATATACTCAAGCCCGAAGCTGGAGCTAAAGCGTGGTAAATTAACGCCAGCGTTATCAACAACCACATGGTTACTACATCTTAGTTTTATTTAATAACAGCTCCGCCTTCGGGAGATTATCATTGGTTATGAGACATTGGTTGAGCACCCACTCGCCATATTTATGAGGGGGGGGGGCTGTCTACATCCCTTGGCTCTGATTCCTCGTTCCTAGATGGCACTAAATAAGCACGAAGTTGGGTCGACCGTCGATCAGGGTACGTCTCGATTGGCAGCCTTGGCGTGAGGTGTTTGATGAAGGTGACACAGTAAGTGCAATAGTGCGTATTATAATAGTTTTCCAAAATTTGGGGAGTAGTGCATATGAGTGAATTAATTCTTTTATCCTTTGGAAGAAGCATGCTGTGTTTAACTGGCAGAAATAGTCCATTGTCACGTAATATAGTATGTATAATTAAAAACTTCGATTTTCCTGCACGAAACTGAGGACACAATTTTGGAATATTTTGGCACCTCGATTTCTCTGAAACTACCGTCAGTGCAGTTTTTTACCCTCGCTTTTAGTCCCCGCGTATGTTTTTGTGCTACCGTGCAGTTTTAGTGTCCATTGTGTCAATAGTTTTTACTTTGTAATATGAAATAAAAACACCCTGAAAAACCGATTTTTAGGTTCACATGAGGAATCGCCATTTTGCAGTGTCTACTATTTCTGTGATAAATAATTGTGAATTCGTCCCTCTGTTCGAATTTGGTGCTGACCTGCCTCCCTCACTCAGCCGGAACACGAGGTTCGAAACCGGAAGTGGCCGATTTATCCGTTCGGTTTGAGGATATTAGCAGCTAATTTTAAAAATATTTGTTTTGGTGTACTCTATTGTACCAGGCCTAATTTAATTTAAATTCCTTGATAAACAAAAAAGCTTAAATATGTTTCTAAATCCACGATTTATGTTGCGCTGCTTCGCATGCGTTTCCCTGCAAACATGATATTATTTGATGCACATTGGGTTATTGTTTTCCATTAAGGTTTTGATCAGTGAAGTTAAAATAGTGTTCCTGCATCTAATATTCATAATTCCATGTGAATTGTATTTATAGTGTTTGTGTTCAATTTTTTAGTTCAACGCCTGGTTTAATCAGGTTCCCCCGGTTTATTTCAGGAACCGCAAGTTTTGGGTCTCATGTTGCCGTGTAAAACTCTTGCTGTGAATACCTCCATGCACTGCGAATTTGCTGCTAATTGGAAAAAACCAAACTAATATGAAATCACTAAATTTAAATGTGCACCTCACGTGTGTTTATACTTCACATCTGGTGTTTTAAGCGGCACTACGTGTCTGCAATAACGAACGGGGACGATGTTTGGAGTGGCTGCTGCCCTCTGTCCATGTAAGTAAACAACTAACGAACCTGGCTGTTTCATTCTATGGCAATTTGCTGTACGTTTAGTTGAGTAGTCTTCGTCATTAGGGCCTGAGTTGTGTCAGTGATTGCCATTTTGCAATCTTGTACTGCACTGATAAGTGCTGTCATTGCTGATCACCTTACCCGGGGAGGAGGTCCTCTAATTGCTTAGAAACCATCTAAGTACCTCGAGGGATACTGTGCGCCGACTTAATACCAATGGAAACGTGATAGTTTGTTTTTAAGTTTCCCCTTTCATCCCTTGCCTCTCTTTCTGGCACCCTCACGCTGCCTGCCTGTAGCGTTGTCATATTTTCTACCTCTATCCTCGTCGGTGGAGACCAATGTCGCATATTCATGTCGTAGTGGAATTCCGCCTTCTTGGTTTTCAATATCTAGCATGAATTTTGACTACATTTTAAGGTGCATTTGTTTACTTAACTTACCTTGGGCCACGAAGATATAGCCCACCACTTCTTGGTCTCTTTCTTTTCATGAAATTGGCGTAGTTTCTGATAATATATACTTCAAACAAGAGGCATTATTTTTATCCCTTGCAAAATTCCAGTTGTGACCTACGAGGGAACTTTACCTCTGAGGGTTTAGTGGCAAAGCTTAATTTCCAAGACAAAATGATAATAATGCTGTTCAATAAACATCAAAATAATTGGTGCCTATTCGTGGTCAACTTCAGGAGTTTTATCCACTTAATTCAATCCATGTGGCAGCACAGATACAGATTATGCAAGGCATTTCAATTTATTCAAGACTTTCAAAGAAGCGGAATACCTTAAGTAAGGAAGAAATACGGCCGAGTAAATTGAGAGCATTAAGGGTGCCAATCGGCTAACAGCAAGAGAACCAGAAGTGTGGGGTCCATACGTGTTTTCTCATAAATCAGCAATAAATATGGGAACAGAACAAGATCTTGATGTGAAGAGTACCAGAACAAAATCAAAACTAATATATTAGAGCCCATCCATAAAGTCAACGAAATATGTCCTTTGCGCGATATGGGTAAAAGCCATGCAAGTCAGACGTGCATGCGATGTGCATTCCCAATACTATCATCTTTCTTACGTAGGTGAAACTGCCACCGCTTCACATTATGAAAATATGGCTTGGTCGTGTGTACTGTGCACTAAAGGGATGAAATTAGATATTCAGTTACAAAAGATGGTGTACAGCTGATTCATTGGCCTTGTGACTATTCCTTCGCTGGAAATCTTTTATGCTTTGAAAGTGCATTATAAGAGGATAGCAGATTAATTTTGTTTAATTTCCTCTGGTACCAACGTCAACCTATGGTACTTACATTAACCTACTACTACAGGCCCTAAAGTGCATTCAATCGAAAGGAGCGGAGGATGGAAAGCCTCAGAAAAGATATCAGGGGAACCAATTAAATAAACAGAAAAGAAGGTGGCTATGTTTAAATAGGCACTGCAGTCCATTCAGTCTATCTGGAAAAGTGAGTGATGGAAAGCCTTGGGGAGGATTAAGTATGCTACACTATAACAAAGACGGTTGCATGATTATTTATATTTTTACTAGGTAATCTACTGGTTAAGGTAGATTTTTGGATGGACATAATTAGTAATTTAATGATTTGTGACCCCTAGCAAAACACAACATCCTAATTTTCATCAGGTCCCTCTTCAGCTCTGAGTACTTTCTTCCTCCCTGCATCCTGCCCAACATCCCTATCCTGTTCCTTCCCTTTCCTCGTTTGCTTAACATTCTCCCTTCAATTAGTCTTTAACATCCCCCTGCCGGTCAATAACACCTTCAGCCACTTTTCCTGCCTCCATAGGATTGCTCCCAACAAACCCCTCTCTTCGCCCACCATACCAAGTACTTCCTCATTTGTTTTCTTCTCTGTCCATTTCACCTTCTCCATTCTTCTCCACACCCACATTTCAAAAGCCTCCAGTCTATGTCTATCCTCCTGCTTCAATGACCATGTTTTACATAGCTAAGCTCCATATCAAAGCTTTTACGTGTCTTTTCTTAACATCCTTACTCAACGTCCCCGTCATCAACTCCCTCCTCCTTGTGAAAGCCTCTTTGCCTTGTGCAAGTCTTCTGATTACGTCCCTACTACTTTGACCGTGTTGGCCCAAAACACTACCGAGATACTTAAACTGTTCTACCTGCTCTAGTTTTTGCCCTCATATTCTAATGTTAAGCTTAGCCTTTTTCTGTCCAGAAAATCGCATAACCTTTGTTTTATTAATATTGATTCTCATCCCATACCTGTCACACTAAATTTCCAATAAACTAAGCAATGCTTGCATCCCCTTGGCTTACTGACCAACTAAAGCTTGGTCATCAACAATCACCTGATTTTACTAATTCCCCGCCCACTTTCATTCCTACCTCCATTTTTCCCATGCCTCATTTATCATTTCCCCTGCATACAGGTTGACCAGCAACGGTGATAATGGGCAACCCTGCCTTACACCCCTTCTTAAAACTGCCCATCCTGACTCCCCGTTTCCCACCCGCACCTGAGCAGTCTGAGACATATACAGGTTGCGGATTAGCCTCCTTTCCCTCCAATCTATTCCTATTTTCGGCAATATACTCATTAGTTTTTCCCAATTCACTCTATCAAATGCTTTTTCGAAATCTACGAAACAGGCAAATACCTCTTCGTTGTGTTCTATATACCTCTCGATTAATAATCTCATTACTGAAATGGCATCATGCGTAGCTCTCCCCTTCAGAAACCCAAACTGATCATCCCCTAAGTAATCATTTGCCCTACTCTCTATCCTTTTGTTTATGATCCTGAGAACAACCTTAGCTGCGTGGGATATCAAACTAATTGTCCTATAGTCCTCACATGACGTGGCTTTTAACTTTTTCAGAATAGGAACTAAAACTGATCTCACAAAGTCTTCCGGCCAGATTCCCTCCTCATAAATACTACGGATCAGCCCATATAGCCTCTCCCTCCCACATTTTCCTAAGCATTTCAAAAGTTCCACGGGAATGTTATCTACCCCCACGGCCTTATTCAGTTTCATCTCTCTTAATGCCCTTTCTATCTCATTGTCTAGTATGCCTGGACCTAAGCTGTCTTCGTCTACGTAATATTCTTTTTCAATGTCTATCTTTGTTGGTGTCAGCTCTTTACTATACAGTTCTTCTATATATTTCTTCCATCTCTCTTGGATCTTTCCTGCATCAATTATTACCTTACTCGCCTTATCTCTAAATGCTATCGTTGATCTGCCTTTCTTACTTCCCGATAAAGATTTAACTTTGCTGTACAGCGCACCGATTTCACCCTTCCTCTGCAGACTTTCCATATCCTCGCACTGCGTCTTCCACCATGCTTCTTTTGCTTTATTTGTTGCCTGCCTCAATATATTATTTAATTTTTGTACTTCATTTTGCATAATTCTGTATTTATATTCTTCTATTTCCGCCGCTCATCCATATTTGTAATCATCTCATCCGTGATCCATGGTTTACGAGTCCTTTTAGCGTTAACGGTTCCAATAGTGTCTTTTGCCGCTTTAGACAACCCTTTTTTGATACATTCCCATTTTTCTTCAATAGTATTAGCTCTTTACCATCCTCCATGATTTTCTCTACCGCCTGTTTGTATTCCTTTCTTTTCAACCCATTTAATGCTTCTACATTCCATTTTCTAACTCGCCGCCCCTGCCTTATCTTTTTAAAACGTACGCTACATTTCATAACAACTAAATTGTGGTCTGAGTCCGCATGCGCTCCCGGGAAGCTGTGGGAATTTATCACACTGTTCCTAAACCTGTGTCTAACCAGGATATAATCTAGCTGATATCTTCCCGAGTCACCTGGCATTTTCCATGTATACCTGCGTCTTTTGTGGTGTCTGAACCAAGTGTTGGTGATTACTAACCCCTGTCTCCTGCAGAACTCAACTGCATTCTCCCTGCAGTCATTCCTCGTGCCTAAACAGTAGTCCCCGACCTCATCACCATCTCTTCCTTTGCCTACCGTCGCATTCTAATCCCCCATCACCATCTAATGTTTCCTTGCAGGAACACTTGCGATTATGTCCTCTAACTGATCGTATATCCTATGTGCCTCTTCTTACTTACGGTTGCTCGGTGGCATGTATACCTGAATAATAACCAAGTTCGTCGGTTCTGCTTTTATCTCTACTATCTCTACTAGTAGTATTCTATCCGTTACCTGCTCTATGTTGACTACGCTTCTTCCTACCTCTTCATTAAATACTATGGCAACTCTATGGCAGTTGGCTCTCCTCCCCGCCGCTGTATATTATTCTATACTGATCACTTCAGTAATCCCCGCTATCCTTCCATCTCACCTCGCATAGACCTAACATATCTAAATTTCCCCTTTCCATCTATCGCTAAACATTCTCCAATTTCCCTGTCCTCATCATTGTCCTAACATTCTGCGTTCCAATTCTAATTAATTTGGTCTTCTTCTCCTGCGTCTTCTGTCCTGCTGCTGCCGGTTTTCCCCTTGCAAGGGTTTTATGGGATAACGACCACAGAAGCCTTGCCTCCCCGACTGCCGGGCATGACACACGGCAGATTGGGCCGAGCCCCGTAGTTGCCAGGACTCAAAATCTCTGTATTGTCCATCATGTTAATCTTGGGAGTGATAATTGATGTGGTTTCCCGTTGCCTTCCTCAGTAGTGTTTTTAACGTGACACCATCACTTACTGGCCGCCCCTCGGGGATCAGAGGCCATTGCAGCCGCCTCACTGAGGAACAGAAGCTGTGTGGAATACCTTTTGACTGGCTCCTAACCTTCGACCTATCTGGCACGGGTCACCCTACTTGGGGCAATTTTTATTACTCCCACCAGCACAGCTCTAGGGGTCATGAAAAAGAGGAAATGTTGGGCACTATGGGGCATGGTGATAAAGGATCACTGTAGGTAATGAATGCAGAGACAGTGTGATGAAGTTGGATAAATTTCATGATAGCAAGTCTACTATGAGATGTATGAGGAGGAAAAAAAGAAGGGGTATTAGTTAATATGAAATACGTAGTAGAAATAATGTGAAAGGCAACTGTCATTATGGGCCAAGTTCAGTGTCGTGTTGTAGTTACATTTGGTGGTTTTCAAGGAATACAGTTCTAGTTTAGCAGATATATTAAAAAACTTTTTCCTTTCGATGAAAGATGACTGGCTGCTTGGGATAACTTAAGTTATATATCTGGGGCCATGTGATATACTTAATGCTGGCCATGCAATTGCTAGTGATTATTGGGAGTATACCTGAGTGTAACATGTCCAATGTAGGGAGATAAATGCAATGGATTGGGAGGTTTCTCGCTAAATGTGTTCTATATGTGCTTGGTTTACGTAATGACCAAAGAAGAGATCCCGTGGAAGCTTACGATAAATTGCCTGTTCCTTTCCCTACATTAGAAAAGGAGGAACTCCCGTTCTAATCTAAGGGATTAGCTTGTTTCATTTTCTTGAACAGGATACTCATATCATTGTTATGCTATTGAATCATTCAAAAAAAATTTATTTATATATTGAAAAGAAATATGCAAGGATAGTTATCCAACTTATTTTGGTTCCAAGTCCAAAATGCTCTTTTAAATGCTATAAGTAGTGTCCTAGTAGTTTTAATGTAACAACATCATCATCAGGTAAGATTAATAAAACAGGCTCCAGTATTTGTTAAAAAGTAATTAGGTGGAGGATAGTGGAAAAGAGGGGGAAGAGTGAGGAAAGTTGGAAGGTAGCATGGGTAACTATATGTGAGTGGGGGTTGGGTAAACTAAGTAACTAGGTTCAAAAGACCTTCACAGTCTGGAAAGTCGTAGCTGGATGGAGGAGGATTTCCCATTTGGTATGTCCGATGTAGCAGCATTACTTTCTTAGGGCAGTGGAGGAAGTGCATGAGGTGGGGGGTTTTCCCTCGTGGTCCTTTACTGGGTGCATAGCATCAATGCACAAAGAAGCACTGCACAAAGGGTAAGAGCTTGTAATTAGGGGTTTTGGATGACTTGTAGATTATGGTTCTAAGGGGCATGCCCAAGCGAGAGTTGGCTTCAGGGTGGAGGGATTTTTTTCTCACTTGTAAAAAGTGAAGATGAGGGGTTGGGGGGGGGTCCAGCAGCGTAGAAACTTCCTTCTAGGTCGGTGAAGAAAGTGGGTGGGTAGTAAGGGCTTCCCACCTTGTTTGGGAAAGCATGGTCTCCATACGCACAGGGTGGGGGGAGAAATTCCTATTAGTAGGGACAAGGGATCACATTCACCATGCAAAAGGCATGCCATGCAACATCATGACATGTCCATCTTCTTCCCGCATGCATAGGGGAAGCTGAGAATAAAAATTGACTTCATGTATGAGCTCAAGGCCTTTCTAGGTATGATTTCTATTTGTTCCATGGTTTCTAGATTCTTTCGTTTATCCAGTTTTTAAGCACTTTGTAATTGAAGTTATGGAATCAAGCAGATGTTTGGCAGATAAAGAAAGAGTGTGGCCTGTAATATAGTAATAGAGTTGATAAATTGTAAGATGATGTCTGTCCATTGCTGCTTCTCCAGCAGCACAAAATACCATCTGCATAACTAAACCAGTATAAAATATTATAGTTACAATTGTTTATCTCTTATATCTTATTCCCTAAATGATCCATGGATATTTCTGCAAGTAGTCTGGAAAGAGGTGGCCCCGTTGCCAATCCAGCCTATTGTTTATAGTAGGTGACACAAAATGAAAAGTAATTTTGGTTTGTACAAATTTTAAGAGGTGTAATTAATTCTTTAATGAGGTGTTGGTTCATTTTGGCATTGATTAATTTATATATATGAAACCTATATTACTTAGCATTGGGCGATAAGGTGAAGGGTAGATTATGTTCAGTTGGGGAAATGTAGTTTTCTATTGAGAATCTGTGTTTGAAGCCTGAGAATTGCTGATAAATGGAGCTTAATTTAATTGCTAGCTTTTGCACTGGAGCACTGACGCATGACAGGACTGGTTTAAAGGGTATGTGTTTTTAATGAATTATAGGTTAACCATAAAGTTTCCCCCCCGCGGGTAGGGAGATAGAGAATACTCCCGCAGTATCCCTGCTTGTTGTAAGAGAAGACTAAAAGGGCGGGGAGAAAACCCAGAAAACAAACCCCAAGCCAGCAAGGGATGCGTCCGGACAGTGCTGTGGATCCACTGTCTGCGAGCGGCCATACCATCTGGCCTGCGATCCACCCAGGTGTTTGCCGTTCCTGGAGACCCGTAAGGGAGAGAAGGGGATCCTGGAGGGTGAGCTTTCTGGTTCCCAGCAGGGTGTCGGATGCCCTCTATGGACCGGGGAGTGATACCCCTCTTCGGCCCCGGATTTCGTGCAAACGGGAGGCCGGGAGCTAGCCACTCCCGGTCATTCGGCTTCCGTCGCGATTTCGCTCCGGTGGCGAGTGCCAAGGTTGTGGGGGTCTGCGTAGGGAGGTCGGAGATGTAAGGGTTTTGGTGGGCCCTTGCACCGAAGATTCACCCCGAAACAGACAACCACTCCTGAAGCGCTATATCCCTCGAGTTAGCCCTGGCGACCGCCCCAGTCCAGCGGAGTGGCGTCCCAAATGTGTGGCTCTGTGGCGGGTGGGGAGGCCAAGGGACGAATCATTTATTATTTTGGAGGAAAAATCCTTTCCACCACTAAAAAGATCCCGTCAGGAAACCGGCGGGGGAGAAAAGTGTATTGGCGCATGTAAGCGCTATTTGATTATGTCGTGCATAAAGGAAGGTGAGACCTTGAAATAGGTATCTCCTTTCTTAATTCGCAGAGTGTTGTCACAGATTATGCCTGGGGACCCAAAGAGTGTGAAGAAGCTCAGGGATGGTACACTTCTTATAGAGACCCTGAACGATAAACAGAGCGAAAAACTGCTAGCTATGGGAATGCTCCATGACATCCGATAAAGGTGGAGGTGCACCGCACTCTTAACACCTATCGGGGAGTCATCAGTCACTACGACCTCCTATACGTGGACATCGAAGAAATCAAGAGAGAAATGTTCTCTCAGGGAGTGACTGATTGTCGTCGACTCACCACGAGGCGCAAAGGAGAAAACGTGAACAGCACATCCGTGATCTTGACGTTTGCGCGTGATAGACTACCTGACA
Organism: Hetaerina americana; assembly: GCF_022747635.1. Lineage (NCBI taxonomy): Eukaryota > Metazoa > Arthropoda > Insecta > Odonata > Calopterygidae > Hetaerina > Hetaerina americana. The sequence goes on from NW_027286537.1 coordinate 133,662, forward strand.
AGGTGTTTGTGGGCTATGAATCGGTACCAGTGAGGCCAATCATCCTGAATCCCGTGCGTTGTTTCAAATGTCAACGGTTTGGCCATATCACGTCGCGCTGCGAGGGCAAGGCCACCTGCCCGCGCTGTGGCAAGGACGTGCATGAGGATAAAGAGTGCTCTTCGGAACCTCTTTGTGTCAATTGCGAGGGTACACACCCAGTGTACTCGCGTGATTGCCCGAAGATGAAAGAAGAGAGGAAAGTCATGGAGGTAAAAACACTGGAAAAAATCCCATATGCGGAAGCGAGGAGAAAATACAGGGCACTAATCGCCCCAACTTTTTACCGGTCCTTTGCTTCCGTTGCAACCACGCCATGTGTAAAGTGTACCAGCGCCACGCAGGCAGAGATCCCGAAAGAATCCCCAATTGACAACACGCAAGTGCCTAAACCCAAAAGGGTGAAGGATGCGAAGAGTAAGGTGGACAAGGAGCCACCTACTCATGTGGGCCCTTCAAAGAAGAGCCTCCAAAAAACTACCAAGGGGAACACGCCAATAGGGCGTGAGAATACATCTTCCCCGCCGCCTCCAGTCAAGCCAAAGAGGCCGGAGGTAATTGAAGAGGACCAGAGTATCTCTGATACTGAAATCTTTGCAAGCGAGTGGAAGAGGAAACATCACTTCAAGCGATAACCTCAATAGAGTTGGTCATCTCCCTTTTTAATCAACGTATTTATTCATTCATTTTAATTTAGAACTTTAAATGTGTTCCATATTGCAGTGGAACTGCAATGGCTTTTATCGGCACAAGGAGGAGCTGGCCATTTTAATCCAAGATTTAAAACCCTCTTGTATTTGTCTCCAAGAGACCCATTTTAAGGCTCAAGATAAGGGTATTCTGAAGGGGTTCACTGTTTTTAGAACGGATGACATAAGTGGCATGCGAGCCCAAGGGGGAGTAGCAGAGTCAACCCGAGAGGCCCTTTAAACCTCCCGAGTCCAACTGAACTCTCCATTCCAAGCCGTCGCTGTCACGGTCCACACCCCTGAGAGGATGACGTTATGTAACGTATATCTGCCTGAGGGTGCACCGGTGACCCGCCTGAACCTTGAAGCCCTTGTCCACCAGCTTCCTCAGCCGTTTATTTTGATGGGAGATTTTAATGCCCATGATCCTCTCTGGGGAGGGCCAGAAACCCAAAGTAATAGGAGAGGTTGAATCTTATCCAACTTTATTGAGGATTTTAACCTGTTTTTATTAAATAGTGGCGAAAAAACCCGGTTTAACAGCTTCAATGGGGAATTCTCAGCAATAGATCTTTGTTTATGCTCGAGAAGTCTAGCCCCTAAGCTGAAAATGTCCACCCACAACGATCTGTGGGAGTGACCATTTTCTTCTTCTACTCGTTAAAGAAGACTCTTCGCCCAACATTTCAAAACCTCCGGAAAAGTGGTTTATTAACCGTGCGGACTGGCCACTTTTCAAGCGTACGTTTACATATAAACATGACGCTATTTTCGACGCGTTGCACAACGTTGAGAAGCTTAAGTTCAATGCTTTTGGGGGCAGGTACCAAAAGTATCCCTCGTACGTCCGGGAATCTTAATCGAGCTCCTGTCCCTTGGTGGAACGGGAAATGCGACAGGGCGATCTGGGCAAGGAAAAAAGCCCTGAATATTTTTAAAAAATACCCCACGGACCCTAATCTAGCATCTTACCGCCGCCTGAGAGCGCGAGCTCGAAGGGCGGTCAAAGACGCCCAGAGGGCTTCATGGATAGAATTCGTCTCTACCATCAACCATCGCACGCCACTTGGTCAGGTATGGGACAAAGTTAAGAAAATCTCCAGGTCCAAGGGCTCATTTGTCATCTCGCCATTGCTTGTTTCTGGCTGGGTGGTTACTTCACCTGCCGAAATAAGCAACATATTTGCCAGTCAGTTCGCGGCCAATAGCAGTGACGAGGGCTATTCCGTGGACTTTGCGAACATGAAGAGGCGATGCGAGAGAGTCCCTCTCAATTTTGGTGCAGTTCCTGCACGGGAATATTACAATGAGCGTTTTACATCCTTGGAGCCTAAATCCGTCATCGAAGACTCCCATAACACCTCGCCAGGGGCAGATAAAATCCACAACGCTTTTCTCCGGAACATTCTGGAAAATGCGATTGGGGAGGTCCTAAATACCCTCAACCAACTTTGGAATGAGGGCAGTTTTCCAAATGCCTGGCGAGAGTCCATCGTGATACCAATCCCAAAACAGGGCAAGGACAAAAATGACCCGAATAACTACCGTCCCATATCTCTCACCAGCTGCGTGTGCAAGTTGATGGAACGGATGGTAAACCGACGTCTCATGTGGTGCTCGGAGAGTCGACACCTGCTCTCCGACGCTCAGTGCGGCTTTCGGCGTGGCAGGTCCACGACAGACCATCTGGTTCGCACTGAGAACTTCATCCAGGAAGCCTTTCTCCAGCGTCAACACCTCATAGTAGTCTTCTTCGACCTGGAGAAGGCCTATGATAGTGTGTGGGGATGGAGAATCCTTAGCACGTTGCAAAAGTGGGGATTTAGAGGCAACATGGCTCTATTTATCAGAAACTTTTTAACAAACTGCCTTTTTAAAGTAAGGACAGGGAAGCACTTATCCCAAACTTTTACACAGGGGAACGGGGTACCCCAGGGTTCAGTACAGAGCGCGACGTTATTTGCAATTGCCATCAACGACGTGGTTGGATGCATCAATGCCGCTGTGATGGCATCGCTCAATGTGGACGATCTAGCCATATTTTCCGGTGGACACGGCTGCCAAACGCTTCCAGGCAAGCCCAGGTGACTCTAAACAAACTGAGAGAGTGGTCGCGAAAGAACGGATTTCGTTTCTCCATGGAGAAAACGAAATGAATGCACTCACAGTCATTGCGGTTACCAGGTTACCCCGACCCTAACCCTGTTGGGTAGGATTCTACCATTTGTGTAGTCGGTCCGCTTTTTCGCCATGATCCTGGACCAAAAGCTGAACTGGCGGGAGCATATCCCCGTGTTATGTGAGAGGTGTCGCCAAACCCTTAACTTTTTAAAGTTTTTTACTCACTCGACATGGGGAGCAGACCGCACCACCATGCTTTTATTGTACAGAGGCTTTGTGCGATCTAAACTGGACTATGGTTCCATAGTGTATTCCTCAGGAACAGAGTCCTACCTGAAACCGGTTACATGTGTCCACAATGCTGGGATACGGTTGGCCACCGGGGCATTTAGAACAAGCCCAGTCCCAAGCTTACTTGCAGACGCTGGGGAGCCTCCGTTGGAAACCCGCAGGATGATTTTAATGGGCAACTATGCCTGTAAAATTTTATCACTGACAAACCACCCTTGTTTTACAATAGTTTTTAACCAACGGTTTTTAGACTTATTTAACAGGCGGAGAAGGGCAACTAGGCCCTTTGCCGTTCGTTTAAATGATTTTATTAACGCGGTAATTTTTACATTCTTAAGTATGCCCCTTCTCCTATGCTAAGTATCTGCCTTGGTTAACGCCAAAGCCGGATATTAAACTCATTGCCAGTGCACGGCGCAAAGCCAAAACGACCGATTCAGAATACCAGCAGCTCTTCAGTGTCGTCCTCGGTTCACTTTGTCTTTTTCCCCGTCTACGCCGACTGCGGGGCTGTTCTTTTACCTCTTTGCATAGGTAAAAGTACAGCCCCGCTGCAATGAGTGCCTCCAACCCGTGACGATATAACATATCCTCACAGAATGTAGAACATACCTTAGGACCGGAGACATGTGTAATATAAGGGGAGACTTAAGTTATATTTTAGGGGATGACTCTGGGTTCATAAATAGTCTTAAATTTTTTAAGGGCAACTGGTTTAATGAGGCAGCTATGGTTTTGGATCTCATAATTTTAATGCCTCTTTATTTTAACAATTATTTATTTATTTATTTAATCGTATTTATTTATTCCTAATTAAAAAGGAATTTTAGTTTTAATTTTAATGCGCGGTGCAAAATGACCTTAGCTATTGACGCACCCTAAAACTCTCAAAACTACTACCACTACCGTAAAGTTTTGGGGACAAAGGGTTCATGGTGTTCAAGAATAACTTTTCTTTCTCATTGAATTTTTTAGCACAGGAATCATTTGCCTCTTTGGCATTCATTTAATGATTGGGGGTGGGATCCCTAGATGGAATATCAAAGGCATTAACTTAAAGCACTTGCTGGAGTGACTGTCCTTATCTAGAATGGCAATGCAGTTTCACTTGTGAGTATGAGTTGGTTTTCTTCCATTAACTTTGAGTTTGGTAGAATCTCGCCTTTTAGATGATGTTGACGAAGTACTGGAACAGTTCTCCATGTCTGTTGGAATGATGTCGGCAAACAAATTCTTGAGAACACGGGGTAGATAAGACAGAGCAACTTAGATTGAGATAGGGATTACGGGAACAAATTTCAATCCCTTGTATAATTTGAAATCAGTGTGCTGTAAAAGCTTATGGTCATTCACATTTTTAATCAGCAATATCGGCTATGAATGACCTCGTTTAATCAGTGATGACCCGAAATTTGACGCGATGGAGTTAGTTGCCGTGTTCAGTATGGAGGGGGTACAAATAGTTATTATTTAGTGTAATTACTGTTATCATATGTTCTTGATGTCACTTTTCCCACAGATTATTACAGATCAGAATAATTTTCTGTTCCCACATTATGGGGAAAACTGTTTTTAAGGGAAAAATTGTTTTTAATTGAAGGAACTAGTAGGGGGAAAACTGTTTTCAATCTGAAGGAATAAAGGGAATATCTAGAGGGTAAACTTTTTTTCATTGGGAAGACTTGGAAGCTTTGGAATTTGGAGTATAATGTTTACGTAATAATTCTAAATAATTAATAAGTTGGGGTATGATAACCTTATGGAGTGCATTTTGAGTGAGTATGCCAATAATCTGATGGGCAAGGTAAGCTTCGGACCCACTTGGATCCTTAATATAGCCAAAGGCTAATGCTGATACCAGCCTTCTCTCTATCCTTCATCCATTCCTATCCATCCGTGATTTTCCCCATGACCTTAGCTATCAGTCGCCTCCACTAAAACAACTACTGTTGGAAAGATACTCTATTAGGTTCCTCAAGGCCTGCCTTTCTTCCAAAAAGGGAATGTCTATTTCCCTAAAGGAAATCTTACGTGATGAAGCCGTAGCAATGCCCTCAAAATATAAAGAACAATGTGCTAGTGCTAAAAAACAGCACATAACAGACATGTCATGTATTCAAGAAAGGGTAATAAGGCAATTCCTAAGAGAGGTCTACGAAATGTTACTACCATCAGGAATTTTAGTACCATGGTAACTTAACTGGCTAAAACACTCAATCGGGTATTGAGGGATCTGTGTTCGAATCCCAGTCCAGGCGAATGATTTTTACTCTGAAATTGTTGCATTGAAATGCACATTATCGGATGACTGCATTAAAAGTTACTGTCGCGGCATCTCCGGCAGTTTCTTTGGAATTTACCATGAGGAAAACTAGGTAAGGAATATTGGTTTTCAGTTGGTCTCTGTAGCTTTTATTCCCATTTTATATATATCTATCTATTTTATATATGTATATATATACATATATACATATATATATGTATGTATTTACATACATATATATATGTATATATATATATATATACATACATATATATACATATATGTGTATATATATATACATATATATGTGTATATATATATATATACACATATATATATATACTATATATGTGTATATACTATATATATATATATATAGCTATATATGTATATATATATAGTATATATATATACTATATATATATAGCTATATATGTATATATATAGTATATATACCACTTCTGAACCGCTCGTGCCACTGGTAAACGACCGTTTTTTTTAGAGAATCATTGCCGAAACACTTTTCCAACATTTCCAACGTCCGTGCGCCACTAAATCCGTTTTTTACGCAAAATTTAATACAAGTTCGTTGTTGCACATTTAAATCCGTTTCTGCAATATTAAAAAATCGCCAACACACACAGAGATAGATGTACTCTTGGCTACGTAACTTTTGCAAATGTCAAGTTATGATACTAAGATTTAAAGGGAATATCAACAACAGATGTACCAATTAAAAAAAAACAGAACTCAAATCGGAACGATGGGAGCGCCACACGGTGGTTATTCCGGGAACTTTTTGATCAAGGTAGTATATATACACATATATATATATATATATATATACACACAAATATATATATATGAGTATATATATATATACTCATATATATATATATATACTCATATATATATACTCATATATATACACTCATATATATATATATACTCGTATATATATATATACAGATATATATATACTCATATATATATATATACAGATATATATATACTCATATATATATATATACTCATATATATATACTCATATATATATATACTCATATATATATATACACATATATATATACACATATATATATATATGTATAAATTTTTATAATTATTATTGCTGTTATTTACTGGGCAAAGGATTAAATTGACAATGGCCCATTTGGATTTAATCATACTTGAAAAAACCATTGAAAGTCGTTCGGGGTAGTTGAGGGTCGTGCCAGATTTTTATTGCCAAAGGTAGGAATTATTTCTTCTGGTGTTATGCAATAATTTGCAGATTTATTAAACCATAATGTACCAATGAATACTAATAATTATGACAAATAATGTTTTTTTTTTACAATACGAGTCTTAAGAAGAAGAACGGTGAATCAGAAATCATGAAGGACCTGAAGAAACCATTAGAAAGAAGTTAAGGTGATGGAAGATGGTGTGTAAATGAAAAATAATTCAAATCGTGAGTAATGAGTGCTGAAAATAATTGATGATGAATGTTATATTTGAGTAGAAGAATTCTTGATAGTGCGATGTACGGTGAGAGTGTTATTAGAGATAATATACAGTAATAGCATGTAGTGGAATAACTTGGAAAGTGGAATTAACTTGAAGAGTAACACATTGTAAGGCAGAGTCAGTGCTATTTCACATTCACATTCATTGGTTCTCGGATCTTAATGTAGGGATTAGGTGTATGTACCCCAGACACGTTGCAAACAGAGAGAATAGTATTTTGTGTTAATGCTAAATTTCAAGTAGAAATTTTCTAATTTAGGTTATATCTAGTCCATTGTAATTTGTGGTCAAAAAGATGACTCCTTATGAATAATGGTCCGTGGATCCTAAACCCGGCAATAAGCATAATGCAACCATATACCTGCAAATGGGGGGAGTAGTGTGCTTGTTTGCTTACTTATGCCAAATTTCAAGGAAAACGTGTTTCAGTTTAAATGATAATGTCTAAAACTTTTTGATTTTACCATGACAGTAGAGTTTGTTTAGGCTAACTAAAGTTAAGTTGTCGTGGGAGGGCCCTGAATCATATTCTATGTAATGAGCATACAGTATTTGAGATTAGCAATTCCTGAGAGTACAAGTGAGTTTGAAATGCCCAATTTAATGAGGGAAATAGTTAATGAGATAAGGCCCTTTACTTTGTGTAAAATTGTTGGTATCACTGAAAAATCTTTCCTCCTCACTGGGCCAGAAGTGGTCATGGGCTAGCACTCAGTGAGACAATTTCAGTTACCTAAAATCAAAATGATTTATTCGTGGATAGCCATGCACAACCGGTGTTTAAATTTAGCGAAAGAAGTCGATTACAAATTAGGTCATATAGGTGGACCCGATCAGCAAGGAGTAGATATTGAACATTGTTAGGGTATCCACTGAGTTCAGATCATGCAAGGTAAAGGATTTCATTACAACCACCAAGTATTGTAAGTACTACAAATGCCTAAATTTCGGCACCCTCTTAAAAACTGCAATGTAGCTCAAGGTGTGCGAATACTGCTCTGAGAACCAGACGTCTAGGAATTGCAATTCAGTGGGAAAATGTACATGCTATGCAAACTGCATTCAGCAATAGGAATGCAAATTCCTATAAATGCATATGACCGCTCAATGAAATGATAGACAATGGCAAATAGAAGCTGCATAATCAATCAAGGCCAAATAAACATTCAAAAGGTGAAATTTAATACTAACAATATGATGAAAGAATCAGCTGACCATGGGTTTGACATATTGTTGGTACATGTTCAAATGCATAGCAATCCGATAATATCTAAGGGAAAAGTGTTTTTTTAAGTCTTTTAAAACCTCACAAAACCTAAGACTTTCTTAGTTTAGGCAAATGTTAAAAAAATCCTTTGCAGCTGCATGTATAAGGGCAGACCAAAAGCTAATATTTCAAAAAGCAGGTTATATACCTCCTTCATAAGATTTAAAGAATCAAATAAAAGAGCCAAGGAGAAGTGTTAAAATTCAAGCATACAAAATAGTTACAGCCATAGATACCTAGTGGAAAAATTATCTGGGTTAATAGGGTAACAAAAATTATCGGGGCAGAGCTCTAGAAGAACTGTTAAACCTTGATGACATGTTTATCTTGAAGGACCTTGTGGAACCATTCACATTCTCGTGAATTATGGGCAGATCTTGAATCAACCTGTCCACGAAAAACAGAGCAGTTAGAAATTTTGAAATGTGTCTGTTGTAAAGATGAACTTGCCAACAAAATTTTTCATCCCTTTCACTTCCCGCTCCTAGATGTGCCACTCTTCTAAGCAAAAGACTTAATTCAGGTATATATAGACTGTGCTTCTATGAGGACCATCTGATGATGACGGCAACGTCAAAACCCGGGTCATGTTTTTTTTTAATGAAGTGTGTGGAATTACAAAGTAAATTATTTCATTTTAATTAACTGGTTTAGTAGGGAAAGTATTGATCAGGGCTGAGACCTAGAAGAACTGATAAACTTGGAGGACATGTTTATATTGAACAACCTTGTGGAACTATTCACATTCTCATGAACTATGGGCAGATCTTTAATCAACCTTTCCACGAAAAACTCAGCACAAATGGGACAATTGGAGGTGTAATGTTCATGATTAATCATTGATTAATGGCCACTGAGTAATTACATAGCAAATAGGCCATAATATTGAAAAGTTAAATAATCAATAGCAAAGCTAAATTATTGGCATTGCAAACAGGATTCAATTAAGAGGAGTATTCATTGAAACTTACCAATGTAAAACAATGCCTTGGGACCCAAGTAATGAAAATTGATTAGGGGAATGATTGATAGAATTGAGATGAAGCAAAATCTTAAATATATTCCCTGAGATATTCCGCGCAAGAATTGATACCCTCATAAAAACCATCAATTTTAGCAACCTGGTGGGGCAAGAAGCTTCATAGATGTAAATGAAATTGCTAACCCTGTAATATTGCCATTTCGGCATCCAGAAATGTTAATCCATGTACCAGTTCTTAATCAGGGATGTTTTGCAGAAATAGGAACTTCCCAACTAAAGGTAAAGATTTCTTAAGTAAATGACAGGAATAAAAGATTGAAGGAAATTGGTAGGGAAAAACACAAAGGATGAGTTAAATGTCATGGAAGGAAAGCGGACATTAAAGTAATGCTATGCTAGATAAATATAAATTTTTAAAACAACAAAAAAAGCATAATGCAGATCGTAAAGAAATAAATTGATGCACGGAAAATGATTTTTTGCTTTTGGCATTAAGAAAAAACAGGCTATTGGTGAAATATTAATTTTAGCAATTTGTATTAAAACATTTAATGATAAGTAGTTACGTTGAAAAGAAAAAGTATCCTAACAATTGCATAATTATTGGCTAAGGAATTTGTTCCATTATCTTCGGGATAAACATAGAAATACTAGATTCCCTAGTGAATGAGACTTAATTGATTCGTTGATTACTGTACTTGTCCACCATTTAGGAAAACTGCATCCAAGAGCAGGCTTGGAAGTATCAGCGGGGAAAGCAGAACCTGTTGATTTTCACTTGACTCCAGCCTGACATTGTAAGGAGACTTGGGGAAACGGTGGGAGCGACCGTTTGAAGATGGTAGAAAGACCACATAAGATAAAGGCGTAAGGTTTCCCGGTATTGCACCTGGCAATGTTCGATTGTAGTTTGGTTAGCACCCACCCTATCCCTAGTAGATTGGCAGTAGGCAGACCCACCAAACAAAAGATGCATGGTAGTCATACGATATGGTGTACATGAGGATTAGTCATGAACGCTGAAAGAAAATCCTGTGAAAATGAGTTATACGGCCAGACAGGAGGCATGAGAAATCAGGGTACCTTTGTTCTTCCCTCTTGGATTGCTTTAGTGAGGACTGGCATCTTGTCCATAAGTAGGTGTGCTGGGCTCATTCCTCAAATTTGGCCCATTCACTCATTCATGGTGAGCCTTAAATTAGATTCAAATAGTTGAAGAGATGTTTCATCATTGTACCAGCTTCTAGCAGGTGTTTTAGTGTCACTTGGGAAGCTGGGTGCTTTCAGCGTGAAACTAGTGATCTGAGCCTAGCGCGAGGTAAGAATGGTTTGTTTTCTCCCAGTGAGCACATTGATAATTGGGGCACCTCACCTTGGAGAGTGGTTCTTTGGTCACTCATCGAAAAGTCTTAAGGTGTGAGGGTTAACAAGAATGGGTGCCTGTTCTCAGAGAAAATAACGGGTTAAGATTATCAATGATGGCTCTCCTCAATCGGGACCTGTGGACCCACAGGCAGTCCACTAGTGCATTTTAATGTAGCCAAATGCCCATCTGTCCATGTAAAGACATCAATAAATGAGATAAAAACTTTCATTAAAGCAATACCAGTCATTTTCACTTGAGAACAGGGATATTCTATCCGGATAGGAAGCTAATCATTTATCATATTTTTAAGCAATGTCAAGGGGGTTTTGATCATTGGCATGGACACTTCTTTGTGTGATTTCTGGTTACCCAAAATTAAAATACATTCAGGACAGAATCATAATGAGAAAAATTCAGGAAGGGTCTAAAGCAATTATAAATACAAGGATTACTCCAGAAATGATGGCATCATTAAGATTAAAGCCATTACACAGATACTAAACAACGGCTAATAGACTGTCATATTGTCCTGGGCATTTTTAAAAGACTAAAGTATACCTTATTAATTTTACAGCCATTGACACCAATTCTATATGGACGTGGAAATTATGAAAAAATTTGAATAATATTAATAAAAAATAAATAACCCCTATAATGTAAGCTCAATTGCAGACTCAGCAAAGCATGGATAAGAGAAATGTCAGAATGAAATATTAAGACTGGACATTAAACTCAGCATGCCAGAGAAGGTAGCTCTATGTTATATCAATTAGTTTGGCTCAATGTATTATTAAATACTCTGCTAAAGCTTTGTGAAGTGTTCTTATAAAATAGCTGATTCTTCCTTAAATTAATTAAATCTGTAATCAATTTGGGTAAATAGTATTGTTGTGATATGATGCGATTATGACTTAAGATATTTTTTTTCTCTTGTCCTGTTATTCATGTTAAACAACTAAATACCTATGTACTATAATACTTTTAACCTTGCTGTTAAAATTTGTTCAGTTCCTTTGATTTATATTCATACTTAATGTACAATTGATAAATGTATCTTTTTGTCAAGTGTTAAATGTATGAAAAAATTAGCAAAAAAAATAAATATATGTGAATAAGTGGTAATAGAATACCAAGAAGAATTGTGCCAGAGCAGGAACTGCCTGAATGTATCAACAAGGAGTCACAATAGTTGAATCTGCAATAAAGTTTTAAATAGGGAAATTTCTTCACCACCTTTCTGACTTGTTTATTTAAACTAGCAAAACCAGTCAAGGTATGAGGCTTCGGAGAACTTGTGGGGAATGATGACCCTATTGAGCTTGAACATAGTCTGGCATTGTAAGGGGACATGCAAGGTAGTGTCAGTAGGAGCTATAGTTCTGGGGACTGCAGTCAATAATGCAATACCACTGCTTTGGTATTTTCCTCACCTACTTGGTGTAGCAAAGGTGTGCATTATGGTGCTCTCATTTCCAGTAATCAGGATTAAGAGACTATTGTCCGGGCTGGGATTCTGTCATACCTTCAATGTCAGCATCGTCTTACAGCTGCCTCAGCCCTAGCCTAATTATCCACCACACCACAGCAGTGGGATATTGTATGGGGTGGCAAATTTTTCACATCTCTGCTCAGTATGCTTAAAGGTTAAAAGCACAGGGTATTGATTCTTTTGGCTTGGAGTGTTTCCAGCTAGAGGTACCAAAAAAGAACATAAATGGCCAAATGTGATAGCTATGCCCCTTGTTGAACCTTCGGTGTATGCTGTTTCTATCAGTGTATTGCAGAATTAACCAAGTGTCTAATAGTAAACTAACCAATTCAAATGTGTGGTTTGGTTGGGCCATTGTGAGACAATTAGGTGTTAACACCATGATGATCAGTGGTAGCTGTAGTAAATCACAGTACAAAAGGATCTGCAGGTTCAGGGAAGGGTGGTCTGGCTCTTTTTCCATTTGTTTGTGAAATATCCTTCCCAAAAGTAGGTTGATATCTTTGCCAAGAAGCTCTCATTCTCACATTTGTGGTTTGACTGCTGTGAAATGGCCTGCCTGAACTGCGACCGTTGAAAAATGGATTTAGATAGCACAACAGTGCAAAATGTCTCTGTGTCGTAATAGGCCTCTCTGTGGTGGAGGCTAACAGAGACCAGGTGGAGTTCTAGGTGGTGTCATAAGGTCGCACTCTGCCAATGAGCAAGAGGGCTTGGACCTCCTAGCACTTCCAAGGCCACAGGGGAGTTCCTTTTATTAGGGCTATAGAGAGTAGGATAGGAAGATCCTTGACTCAGACCAGCTGTGCCCTGTCTGCCTGCCAGGCAGGATCGGTTGGGGGGGTCATGAGAGGATCTCAGAGATTTAAAATGCGTTCCCTTCCCCCTTTATGTTATTTAAAAAGTGGGAGACTTATGGGACATTATGATTAAATCTGCTATGAAACCAGCAAGAAGTCTAGTAATAACAAAATTTAGGGAAGCGCTCACGTCAACTTTAATGAATGTCAATCTGGTTCCCAGCTGAATATACTTGCAAACAGGACCCAAAAGATAGCAGCATCCACTGTGAAAATATGGTGATAGAAAAGGAAACTGGAATTGACCAATCACTATTATCTGATGGTGTAACTAATAATGCAGACGACATCATACTAATAGAAACAAGTCATCCAGTTACAATAATGCCATACATTAATATGAAACCACAATGCTATATAATGGACATGGCTTAAGGTTGTCAACTGCATTGCAACTGCTGTGCTGGTAACCATGAAAAAACTGGTTTGGGCATTTGAGGTTGCTTAGGGCTACAAGTCGCCGCGGTAAACCTAAACAACCTCATGTGCCCAAGCCTCAGACCAACCATAAGGTGTAATGGAGTGGCATATATGTGGTTTTCTTGGAAACAATGTATACTGGAATGGCTGAAGGTTATGTACCGCATTGCTTAAACGATGAAGGTAAAGATTGCCAGACGGTAAGGCTAACTAAATGTAGCATTTACTGAAGGGACAATGAAGCTAATGCATCCCCTGACTTATGGAATGTGGATAAGGAAAAGTCTTGCCGCTTACCAAGAAAGTAAATAATGTAAAGGGAGGTATAAAGGCTACTGTGGTCGAAATAATGAGCATTAGAGTTAATGAAGTTCCTCACCAGCTTTGGCACTAATAAACGGACAGGCCAGAAGGTGCTATGGACTGGCAAATGGGTGATTATTGTGGAAAATGTTGTAAGAGCTGACCCAGAAGCACTTACTGAATTTAGTGGATATAACGAAAGAAACAGATGTAATGGCCAAATTACTAGCTGCAGATCCCAACAGAATGCAATGAAAGAAGCAATCCCAATGGAATAAAAGAGACCAGATACCTTGAAAATAGGCAGCTACCAAATGCCTAATTAAAGAATGAAATATTTACAGAAGAAATTATTGCCAAATGGGCTTCATCTCTTTGAAACCAGTAGTGAAAGAACTGGGTAAAAAGAAACTAGCAATGTTACAGCAGAGAGTAGAGGTGGCAACATCAGTTGGATGGATCAATCACGCAAATAGTCATTTTACTCAGAAGGTGTATGACGTCCTTCCCCCCGTAGGTTGGGGGATGAAGAATACTTCCGCGGTGTCCCTGCTTGTTGTAAGAAGAGACTACAAGGGTGGGGAAAAACCCCCAAAACAAACCCCAAGCCAACAAGGGATGAGTCAGGAGCGTGCTGTGGATCCAATGTATGTGAGAGTGCCTAAAGACCAGTAAGGGAGAGAAGAGGATCTTGGAGGGTGATCTTTCTGGTTACCAGCCGGGGTTCGGATGGTCTGTATGGACCGGAGAGCAATATCCCTCTTCGGCTCCGAATTAATTTAAAAGGAATTTTAGTTTTAATTTTAATGAATGGTGCAAAATGACCTTAGCTGTCGACGCACCGTAAAACTCAAAACTACTACCTTCCCTCCATTTGGCTAAGCACCTCAGTACCGACAGTCCGCGACTGTCGGTCGGACCCCACCGGGGCCCACAATCGCTTGATTTTTATGGTGTGAGGGGGTGGCAATCCTCTGAAGCCCGGGGTTTAGTCCCTGTACCTCCCTGCTTAAATTTAAGGTGCTTCAACCATCTTCAGTACCGAAGGCAAGGCAGGTCACCTGGGGGACTGTCCCCGCGTGGCTGATTAGTTGAGGTGTTTGAATTGCTGCAAGCCATCCCCGTCAGCCTCCTTACTATAGGCGTCCCGACTCTCATGACTGTGACGTTGGGTTAGGCGCATGGGATTCAAAGGCTCTGCAATCATTTGAACATGGTCGGTTCCTTGGCCCCTTAGTTTAGTAGTTTCATAGTTATTGGCTACCAAAGCATGGCTAGCATTGGCTATCAAAGCAAATTGGCCATCCACTGTTGGTTCTAATACGCGTAGGCAGGGTTTTTTGGGGACTTTGTGAAAGTGGTTAAAGTCAAGACTGGGGAAACCCCATGTGTGCACAGATATCCAGCTCTTTGAGAGAGTCGTCCGAGAACACTCCCTTAACCCCCTCACATCGGCAGAATGATGTAATTTTTTAGCAAACATGTTTTCACCACATACTTCATACTGGCTGGGATCTTATGGTGGGCCAAGATCTTGTTGGCCCACTTAAGCTGGCGTTGAACCCCGGAAGACTCTAAAGCCGCCCGTGCAACGTCCTACCAGGAGATGTTAAGGCGGTTTAGGCGGTCAATTTTCCAGGACGGATCCATATTTTAACTGGGAACACCATGGCCACCATCCCTTTGGGAAGCATGAAAATTCACCTTCGTAACATCATGCGGCAGGTGGAGACATTTCCTTACCAGAGCTCGAAGTTGACGATCCAATGTAATCAGACCCCCTTTAAATAGAGGATAAGGAGCTATTGGCTGTTGAACAAGATGTCACAAGGAAGAAAATCCTATAGCCAATAAATACTTCCTTTGTTGACCTACCCTGAGACCTGGGTGTGAGTCATCCTTGGTATGAAGAAGATCATCAGCAGGCGAAGCCTCTGCTGTGACTTCAGCAGGGACTTACTCTCACTCTGGATGTTTGGAGAGGCTTGGCTGCACCGGACCCACTCCACTAACCGGGCTATGCATTCCTCTCGGGCACTGCGAATGCCAGGGCGTTAACCTTGACATTGCACATCTGAGCTCAACCTCATTTGGTGTCGCTTGGAGTACTCGGTCGATGTCCCGATTACACGAGACGGGGCTAAATGGGTTCTCTTGCCTGACTCCGACGTACCACATTCCTAGTCTTCCCAAGCCCCCCGATTCATGTACTTGCTCGGTGGTAGATCCTCAACATTGCTTGTGGTATCCCAGCTCTTCCGTTATATTCGCGTGCCATATGCACAATCGCATCATGGTCTACTGTAACAAATGACTTAGACACATGCCAAATAGGCAGATGGACCTGGGCCCAACACGATCTGACATTCTGTGAAAGGAATCAAGTGGTGCCTCGTTCTCGCTCTCACTCCCAACACGGGGCCAAAAGCCCTCCGAATGGTGTCTCCATCGGTGTTCTTCATCAATCGGTGGCCAATATCTTGTTCATCTGCCGGAGCACTACTAACACTACTGAGAGTTGTCATAAGTCCCCAGGTTCCTTCGGTTCCAAAGACTTTGGAATGAGGACTTTTCGGCTAAGAGCTGAGTCAGAAGGGATCTCTCCTTTCTGCAAATGATGTTAAAAGTGTAGCGCGCAGATTTGGGGAAAGTTTTCTCCATTAGTCCACCTTAATACCGCCCAGACCAGGGGCAGAACATTTCTTCGTTTGCAACCATCTCTGCAATGACGGGCTTCAAGATTAGCAGAGGATCCGCCATTGGTAGGTGTTTGCCAACTCTGGGATTACCAGTACCTGGCATCTTTATGAGGTCATTCCATTTTCCCAACATCTCCCAAGAATCGAGTGGCCGGTAAACTGGGCTTTCCATCAAGGATGTCTGCTGCCCTTGTGTTCTTTCGCCTCAAGTTATGAATTTCTGCATACTCTCTGCGCCTTCGCATTTTCCTACATTCCAAAAGGGGAGGTCTCGTGATGTTATTCCGTTTCGGAAAAGCTTTCTTTGGGCACGGGAACGCTGCTTTCACCTAATCAGAGAGCAGGTTCCGACGGTCCTTTCCCTCGAGAGCGGATTGACAGATGTTCGCCAGCTGTTGGGGCAAAGGGCCCTCAACCCTCGAGAGCCGCAAGCATCTCGCAGCCATTTCTCGAAGGGACAAACACCTGTAGGCTGCATGGGTGTTAGCTCTCGCTGTTCGCCGGTTTAGGGAGATGAAGGGAGAGAAGAGGGAACTTCTTAGATAGACTTGAATTCAGACTTCTTTCGCTTATTCATAATTCGCTCCAAGATCCACTCAGGGAACTCTTGGGCGAGGTTTTGATTAAGAAATGGAACACCGCGGTCAATTGCTCTTTTCTCCGCTTCTGCAAGAAGCCGAAGCTCCTCGGTTTCCCACTGGGGCTCTTTCCTAACGGTTGAGATCTTAGCATCCGCCAGAACCCCTGATGTGGACTCCAAGGCCGGTTTTAGTGGTAAAGGAAACGCTACATTGTTCAAGGACATGTTTCAGGGTCGAAGGAAGTGGAAACGTGCTGTTCAAAGGCATTGAACTTGTTGGGCTCCCCTGCATTTACTCCACAGGAGCTTGCCGTGGTCCGCCATCCGAGAACGGAAGGGAGGAACGAACTTTCTTCTTTGTGTCGAAACCCAACAGATAAAGCACGTCCGGGGAGGCAACCCGGAGGTCCTGTAACTTGCCCCCCATTAGGCCGCTTACTCCCCCGGCAAGCCTCAGTTGAGAGGTTCGTCAGAGAAGCAACTTTTAACGACTCTCTCCACGAGGTGGAAGGGGGTAAAACGGGAGTGAGTGGACAACTTACCTCTCATCACGAGTAAGCCAGTAACGATTTTTTTTAACCGGAATGTGGAAATGCATTTACGCACGCCTGGGAAGGCAGCCCAGGCAGTGTGGGACACCACACTGTTTCCACTGGTTACTACCCACTAAAACCACACCCCCGCTCGTTGATACATCCGCTGATCCGGACGGAGCTACGGCTTCTTTACTCGCTGCCGCTTTGAAGATGGTGATGGTGCGAGTTTCCAACGTGCAGTTTTCCAGAGATCCTTTCCTCTTAACCAATCCCCTCTCCCGTTGACTCTCGTTGCGGACGACAGGTGTTTGTCATCTGATTGCAACGGTACCAATTGAGGTACGCCCCTTGTAGTATCCGTGTTGTTATGCCCGCCAGAAGTCCTTTGGTCAGTCCCAGGCTCCGCAGCTATTCGGCCGATTTATTTGACCATACCCCTCTCCACGAGATGGTGCAGGTCGCCACTTCTACCGCGTCCCTCGTTACGCCGCTTCGTGCCGCAACTAAATCCCTCAGCTACGGGGAGTTATACTTCCTCACCTTCCGCGTATGGGCGTCGGCTAAGGAAGTAACTCCGGAGACGATCTGCGCGTCGATGATCTTCACTGCGTGTTTCTTCTTCGCGACGAGGTCCGGTTTCTGTATGATGCTCCTTGGCCGGTAATGTGGCTGCTCCGACACTTCCCACCGTATCTGTTGTAGCCCGTTCTTTGTGGTCTTAACCACCGCATCATGACGCCGGATTCGGCCCTCATGCGTCCGAAAGCAATTTTGGATCACATGGGCGGCTGTCTCCGTTGCGGTGCACTTCGCCCGGCAGTTGATGAAGGCTTCTCCGTCCTGTCGCATTTTCCTTGACGTACGGACGTTGGTTAGGAGTGCGTTAATGTGCACCTGGTGGTAGTGTACGTAATCTCTGCCCGGTATCCCAAAACTGCCTCCGTCGATCCATCCCGTGCTGGCGCTCGCCTTCCCCGACTCCCTCAACTCAAAACCGTCGTTGGACCGATGCAGTGTGTCGGACCAGTAGCGATTCACTTGCTCTTTCGTGATCCGGGTCTCGCCCTTGATATTCAAGGCTTGTTCCGCCCACCTTATCCTTGATTTGTCCCATTAGTGTACAAATAGGGCTGCCGCCACTTCGTAGTTAGACGAATTGAGTGAGGTAAGTCTGTGCAGCATCAGCAACGGGATTGACGTTACGAAGGATGGGAGGCCCAGTCCACCCTCTGCATTGGGCATGGAAGTAGCCGATCGGAGTGTCGTGGGGCAGGGGCAACCATTTTCGGGCTGCACCCCTTAGTTGTTTGTCGAGGGGCCTAAGGACTTACTTAGTTGTACCCGCCAGGGTAAAAAGATGATAAAAACGGGGGACTAAGAAGCACCTGAGCAATTTCAAGCGCTGTTGTGGTTTTAGGGGGGCCGCTGAGTTGCGGCCAAGCTCAGTTTCAAGTGTCCCGCCGGCACGCAAGACCCCCGTGGGTGAGAAGTTCAGCCCAAGGTATCTCCAACTTTCAGAGGATCGAAGTTGTCGAATAAATTCGCCACTTGCAGTTTTGAACTGTGGCTGGGCGTCGATTTTAAAGGTCTTTTGTTTTCCGGCAGGAATCACTGGTAGTGCGACACACTTTGCTGCGTTATAACTTAGCCCCCGTTTTAATGCCTCCGCCTCAAGGATGGAAAGAGAAGTTTGTATCCCGGTTGCGGTGGACGCTATGGCAATGAGGTCGTCCGCGTAGGCCAGTGAGGTGACATGGGTCCCGATATTTTGTACCCGATCTGCTTTGGCACAGATCGGAGTATCTCGTCGATCACCAGGCAGAATATGGGGGTAGACATGGGATCGCCTTGCCGAACCCCCCTGGTGATATTTATCAGGGTGGATGTTTTCCATTAACCTCGAGCACTGTGGTGCTGTCTCTGTACGATTGTATGATATATGCCACGAAGGTACGGCGTAGCCCCAGCCTCTGCAGTGTCGCCTTAATGGCCCCGTGGCTGACTGAGTCGTACGCCTTCGCCATATCTAGGGAGGCAACGTGCAACTCGCGGAGACTGGTATTTGCATCGCTCAGGATTGCGCCCAGTATGGTGATGTTCTACGCGCATCCATCTTCCATGCCGCGTTGCCGTTCCTCCACTAGTTTGGTCGCTACGAAGCGTCTGGCCAGGATCTTATTCAACTGGCGTACTACTACTGATGTAATGCTAATCGGCCTAAAATCTTCAGGGCTGGAGGCCCCGTCCTTTTTGGGGATGAAGGTTGTTCGACTTGTTTGGAGCCTGGCTGGAAAGGCTCCCAGAGACAGCATGATATTATAAATGTTAAGGGAGTCGTAGTTACTCCCGCCGTTTACCCGCGCTTGCTTGAATTTCTTCACCTTGACATTTATAGAACTGGGCAGAAATCACATTGCGTCAACATTCGCTTGGGCAATCGCAATGCTTTATTTTAATGAGACAGTCGGATTCCCCCGGTCCGTGCCAGGTCTGAGCCAACCGAATGGCGACCAAAGAGGAGCACCGGCGGTGTCCCCAAATCGCACGAATGACGTACCACAGGGTCGCCACGCGCGTCCTTGCAGCAAGGAAGGTCCGCAAGAGCCAAAGGCACGGGCCCTAATTTGGATCCACGGCAAGTGAACACTGATTCTTCTTCAGGTCCGGCACGTCAGCTATCAGCCCGACGAAGCTCGAGATGCCCGGACCCTCAGCGACAATGCTTATCCTGAAGTCAAGGATCTGATTTTCCGATTTCCCTTACATACATTATTATATCGACTAGAGGATTCTCTCCTTTAAAACTAGCTACGGAGATCGGTACAACCCGGCGTCACACCTCACTGTGGCCATCGGGAAATCACGGGCACCGCCGCAACTGCGGTGGTCTTCGCGTTCCAAACCCTACCGCCCTGCGAGATAATTCCATGGTAAAGGAACGCTCATGCAGAAAAGAACTTCCCTTTGCTCCCGATGACGTATACGGGTTCTTGTCTTGGCAAACTCGTTGGCAATGATTGGAAGCGCCAATATCGAAGGATGGTATAGCAATGTCGCTATGAACGCTTGGCCCCTGTGGTAACTCTTCTGACACCTCTTGCTGGAAACTCCAAGCCTAATAAATCAATAGGCCGTGCTTTCACAGTCCATAAACATGCAGATTATCAGGCTCAAGCAAGCATTTGCACTTTTTCTCAACGCGAGGTTTCTGTCCTAGCTTAGCTGGCCTAAGGACACTTCGCTATACTTTTGTAGATGTACTGCCCCAGTTAACTCCCTGCCTGTGTCCGCAGATCAGATCGTGCGGCATAAACCCAGGCTAGGGCCAGGGCGCCCAATATATGACGCCGCAGGCTGAAGATCACCCCCCGGCCTAGGCGACCGTCCCCAGACAGCCTGCGTCTTAGTATCGCCCACGACCCTGTCACCCTTGGATCAAGAACCCCGTGAAGTATTCGCGACGAATCGATGGCTCGGTCGCTCTACGCCCTATCGAGTAAGTGAACAAGCTCGGCTTATTTTTAGGAGTTCGTACCCCTGAGTGGGGTTCTTCATTTAGCCATGCCAATGTTAACCGATTCCTAACCTCAGCACGCGTCCAGCTACAATAGAAAATCCACAATCCCAGCAGGACGCGTTTTGTCAGTCTGGCCAGGGTTCTCTTTGGAGTCCCAGCACGCGGTTCTCAATCGACGAGCGCGCTGACCACTCCTCTC
Organism: Hetaerina americana; assembly: GCF_022747635.1. Lineage (NCBI taxonomy): Eukaryota > Metazoa > Arthropoda > Insecta > Odonata > Calopterygidae > Hetaerina > Hetaerina americana. Next base: position 154,813 of record NW_027286537.1, read on the forward strand.
CGTGACACGGCACAAGCGAGGACGCTGACATCTTTCCGGGCCACTCTCCACCGGTCCGATATCTGGGAACGAAGGGTATCATTGTTCCCATAGTACTCATCCTCATTCCGATGTTACTCGTCCAAAGGTCGGGGGATGGACACCCCTTGCACGTCGATTACCACAAACTTCCCGTCCTAGGTACAGATTAAGTCCGGCATCCGGGGGCCAACGTTCGAAGGGTATACCCGCTCCCTCTCCATGGTGAACCCTTTCCCCATCAAATTTCCCGCAAGGAAACTGCATGCGTCATCGTGCCTTCGGATTCGAAGGCCATGGGTCCTGTGACAACCTGGACCACCTTGCCCGCTGGTTCTCGGATATTACATCCAGCGCGACATCTAATGTCTAGACAACCTGCGCGTCTCCCCCTCTTGGTCCGCATCCAGGTTGGCTGTGCGTTGACGCGCACTTGATGAAAGAGGCAATAGTCCCGCTCGGGGGATAGATGTTAGCGCATTTACACTCACGCAGGTCCCACCGTCGGCGGATATATGCAGTTTCACCAAAAAGCTTCCTCGCCGCCTCCTTTGAGTTAGCTGGGACCCCAGGGGTCTTTAGTCAAGGGTCTTAGAGGCCATATGGAGCTGGCGCTGGACCGCGTTTGATTCATACGCCAGCCGGGCAACTGCACTCAAGCTAGACTGGAGACGGCCTGGGCGTATCATTTTCCAAGCGGGCACCTCGGTATCGAGGTTTGGGATACCGAGACCAACATCCTGTATGGAAGCGTTGTAGTAACTCAAGTGAACGTCATGAGGCAAGTGTAACCATCGGTGAACAGCCGCCTTGGGCTTCCGATCCATTGAGGCCAGCTTTGTCTAAGTGACTTGACCGAGCACGATACTGTGGAACAGTGTCGGCAGGATAACGCCCCTGAGCGTCTGAAGTCGTTGTTGGGGTTTCAGTGGGGCTTTACTCACTCTCCCAATTCCTTCAGAAAGTTCTGACCTCACATCTTTACTACTTGTCCCGTCTAGTCGTTTGACCCCCAGGTACTTCCGCCCACCTATGGCTGATAGTGTGCCAATAACTTCACCTGAGAGGAGGTTGTAAGGCTGGTCCGTGGCGACCTTCAACCTCTTCCCTTTCTCGTCGGGTACCTTGTAGAACGTTCGACCCTGAAGATGGCGATAGATCTAGACCCTGTATTTCTGACTCCTTCTTGAAACTGGCCAAGGCCCGCCGCATTCCCGAGCTGGTTTCCGACACGATGATGACATTGTCTGCGAAGGCGATTGCGTTGACGCGTTCACCCACCAGACGATACCCAACCTCGTTCGGCACAGCACGGAGCGTTCGGTCCATGACCTAGTTAAAGAAGGGACTTGGAGGGTCCCCCAGTCTAATCCTCCTCTGAACGATGAATTCCTTCGTCGCACCTTTCCAGCTAAGGCGGGTTTTAAATGCAGAGGAGTAAAGTCCGACCAGGTACTCTGGTGGTAGACCAAGGGCTTGTGATACCTCACCAGCGGCGGCGATCAAGGCGGGATGTGCGACCGTGTCGAAAGCTTTTGCCATGTCTAGGATGGCCAGATGTAGTGTCCGCCGCCGTACTCTTGCGTCTTGGACGAGACGGTACAGGATGGCTTTATTCTCAGCGACTCCATCCTGGGGCCTAAAGGCTCTCTGTCTCTCATCTACCCGGCAGGTGGTCTGTAGCCTGGGAGCCCAGATCTTGTGGTGCTGCCTTAGGATTACCGACGCAATAGAATTTGGCCGGTAATTGCCCGGCTCTACCGGGTGTCGCACCTTTGGGATGAACACCGTTCGGGAGAGGGCCAGATTGTAAGGGATCCTCCGTTTATGCAGGAAGACGTTCTCAATAGCCGCGCGTAAGAGTGGCGCGACCGCCCTCCATTGTCGCACCGTCAAGCCGTCGGGTCTAGGACCTGACTCCGTTCTCAGGTCATTGACCGTCACCTCCGAAGGAGTAATCGGGATGACCTCGGTAAGCAAAGGGGAGGGCTGGTAATCCCCCTTCGCCGCCGGTGGCTCTTCACCGACTGGCGAAATTAGGCCAGTCCCAGGCTTTTCCATCAAGACCGGAACCTCCTTCGAGAACCAAGGGAGTCCGGAGTCGTGGACTTGTCGTCAAGGATTTACCGGGCGGCTATCCCTCAACATTTCTTGAACAGTCTGAACTCGCGCGTACTCGTTACGACTGCTAATCTTCCAACTGCATACAGGCGTACATTTCGTGGTGTTAAATTGCCGAGAAGTACCTTTGTGAGTCCTAGGTAAGACCGTCACCACCCAATCAGAGATCGAGCTTTGCACATCCTCCCCATCGAGAACCTTTTGGCAGATTTTGGCCAATTGTGCTTTTTTGTGCTTACTTTCCTTGGAGAGCTTTGGAATCGAGTTCCTCAGGCCCTCCTTTAGTTGCAGTTACTACTGGCTGACTTGGGTAATGAATCTTGACTCATGGTCAGCGGAGTAAGTATGAGGGCGTACCTCCAGGCGAACGGCCATTAAGTCATTAATTATCACCCAGTATCCTGGGGTCCGTCGCTTGGATTTTATCCTCTCCAGGGTCCACTGGGAATTTTCACTGGAGGTACTTGTTAATGAATCTCACTCCTTCACTGATATCCCTCAACTCTGCATTTGCAAGCAGACGTGACTCCTTCCACCGAGGCTTCTTCCTGGCCACCGACATCTTGTCATCCGCAATATTAGGATGTGCTCAGCGGATGTGGACACCAAGTCCGGTTTTCGTAGTAAACGACCGCCTGCAGGTGTCATAGACATGCTCTTGGAGATGGTGATCAGATGGATCAAAAAGTCTCTCCTGGAATTATCATCACTGGGTTCCCCCGCCCTTCGCGAGTAAGTTTTTCCGACATCCGAGACCGGACGAGGGACGGAAGTATCATCTTTTTTCTGTTGTTACCCACGTGATACCTCTGGGGGTTGGCAGCCCCCTGATGGTGATTGGATCAACAGTGTCTTCTTTCCCCGCTGATTGTTCCAAGCCTGATCCCTTGGCTGTGGTTTAGCTAGATGGTAGATAGGGACAGTGGGAATATCGTTAATCCATTCATGCGCGTCACTTATTGGATGACGATGCATTTGGCTATTTTTTTTTTTGAAACGGGAAGCGGAAATGCGTTTACGCACCCCTGGAAATGTTGCCCAGGGAGTGTGGGACTCGCTTCAGCGTGGCGACCGGGAAATACCCACTAAAACCACACCCCCGCTCAGGGTTCCGACCAATTACATTTGACTGAGCGACGGCTTTATTGCTCGCTGCCGATTTCTTGGTCTTATGGGTGCGAGTTACCCAAAAATGCCAGAGATCCCTCTAATTTATCCTACTCCCTCCTTGACTGATCCTTCCCCCCCGTGACAGGTGTTCGTCATTTGGTTCCATCGTGTCCAATTGAGGTGGGAGCCTTGAAGCATCCTGGTGGTAATTCCTCTTAGTAGTCCTTTCGTTATTCCCAGGGCCGCCAGGTGGTCGGCGGATTTGTGGTACCACACTCCCCTCCAAGAGATGGTGCAAGATGTTACTTCAACCGCGTCCCTCGATGTCTTCTCCTTCTGAGCTATGATGTCTTTTAGCTCCTGGGTGTTATACCTTCTGACTTTCCACTCAAGAGCTTCAGCCAGAGAATCCCCCCGCGGGTAGGGGGATAGAGAATACTCCCGCAGTATCCCTGCTTGTCGTAAGAGGCGACTAAAAGGGCGGGGAGAAAACCCCGAAAACAAACCCCAAGCCAGCAAGGGATGCGTCCGGACAGTGCTGTGGATCCACTGTCTGTGAGCGGCCATACCATCTGGCCTGCGATCCGCCCAGGTGTTTGCCGTGCCTGGAGACCCGTAAGGGAGAGAAGGGGATCCTGGAGGGTGATCTTTCTGGTTCCCAGCAGGGTTTCGAATGCCCTGCATGGACCGGAGAGCGATATCCCTCTTCGGCCCCGGATTTCGCGTAAACGGGAGGCCGGGAGCTAGCCACTCCCGGTCAATCGGCTTCCGTCGCGTTTTTGCTCCGGTGGCGAGTGCCAAGGTTGTGGGGGTCTGCGTAGGGAGGTCGGAGATGTAAGGGTTTTGGTGGGCCCTTGCACCGAAGATCCACCCCGAAACAGACAACCACTCCTGGAGCGCTATATCCCTCGAGTTAGCCCTGGCGACCGCTCCGGTTTGGCGGAGTGGCGTCCCAAATGTGTGGCTCCGTGGCGGGTGGGGAGGCCGAGGGACGAATCACTTATTATTATGGAGGAAAAACCCTTTCCACCACTAAAAAGATCCCGTCCGGACACCGGCGGGGGAGAAAAGTGCATTGGCGCATGTAAGCGCTATTTAATTATGTCGTGCATAAAGGAAGGTGAAACCTTGAAAAAGGTTTCTCCTTTCTTAATTCGCAGAGTGTCACAGATTGTGCCTGGGGACCCAAAGAGCGTGAAGAAGCTCCGGGATGGTACACTTCTTATAGAGACCCTGAACGATACACAAAGCGAAAAATTGCTTGCTATGGGAATGCTCCATGACATTCCGATTAAGGTGGAGGTGCACCGCACTCTTAACACCTGTCGGGGAGTCATCAGTCACTACGACCTCCTATACGTGGACATCGAAGAAATCAAGAGAGAAATGTTCTCTCAGGGAGTGACTGATTGTCGTCGACTCACCACAAGGCGCAACGGAGAAAACGTAAACAGCACCTCCGTGATCTTGACGTTTGCGCGTGATAGACTACCCGACAAGGTGTTTGTGGGCTATGAATCGGTACCAGTGAGTTGCGAGTTCAATTGCGAGGGTACACACCCAGTGTACTCTCGTGATTGCCCGAAGATGAAAGAAGAGAGGAAAGTCATGGAGATAAAAACCCTTGAAAAAATCCCATATGCGGAAGCGAGGAGAAAATACAGGGCGCTAATCGCTCCAACTTTCTCCCGGTCCTTTGCTTCCGTTGCAACCACGCAATGTGTAAAGTGTACCATCGCCACGCAGACGGAGATACCGAAAGAATCCCCAATTGAAAACACACAAGTGCCTAAACCCAAAAGGGTGAAGGATGGAAAGAGTAAGGTGGACAAGGAGCCACCTACTCCTGTGGGCCCTTCAAAGAAGAGCCCACTAAAACCACCAAGGGGAACACGCCAAAAGGGCGTGAGAATACACCTTCCCCGCCGCCTCCAGTCAAGCCAAAGAAGCCGGAGGTAATTGAAGAGGACCAGAGTATCTCTGATACTGAGGTCTTCGCAAACGAGTGGAAGAGGAAACATCGCTTCAAGCGATAACCTCAATAGAGTTGGTCATCTCCCTTTTTAGTCATCTTTTTTATTTATATATTTATTTATTTATTTATTTTAATTTAACACTTTAAATGTGTTCCATTCTGCAGTGGAACTGCAATGGCTTTTATCGGCACAAGGAGGAGCTGGCCATTTTAATCCAAGATTTTAAACCCTCTTGTATTTGTCTCCAAGAGACCCATTTTAAGGCTGAAGATAAGGGTATTCTGAAGGGGTTCACTGTTTTTAGAACGGATGACCTAAGTGGCCAACGAGCCCAAGGGGGAGTAGCAGTTGCGGCCCGTGAGGCCCTTTACACCTCGCGAGTCCAACTGAACTCTCCATTCCAGGCCGTCGCTGTCACGGTGCACACCCCTGAGAGGATGACGTTATGCAACGTGTATCTGCCAGAGGGTGCACCGGTGACCCGCCTGAACCTTGAAGCCCTTGTCCACCAGCTTCCTCAGCCGTTCATTTTGATGGGAGATTTTAATGCCCATGATCCTCTCTGGGGAGGTCCAGAAACCCAAAGCAATAGGAGAGGTCGAAGTTTATCCAACTTTATTGAGGATTTTAACCTGTTTTTATTAAATAGCGGCGAAAAAACCCGCTTTAACAGCTTAAATGGGGAATTCTCAGCAATAGATCTTTGTCTATGCTCGAGAAGTCTAGCCCCAAAGCTGAAAATGTCCACCCACAACGATCTCTGTGGGAGTGACCATTTTCCTCTTCTACTCGTTAAAGAAGACTCTTCGCCCACCATTTCAAAACCTCCGGAAAAGTGGCGTATTAACCGTGCGGACTGGCTACTTTTCAAACGCACGTTTACATATAAACACGACGCAAGTTTCGACGCGTTGCACAACGTCGATAAACTAAGTTCAACGCTGTTGGCGGCAGCTACCAAAAGTATCCCTCGTACGTCCGGGAACATTAATCGAGCTCCTGTCCCTTGGTGGAACGGGGAATGCGACCGGGCGATTCGGGCGAGGAAAAAAGCATTGAGTATTTTTAGAAAATATCCCACGGCAACTAATCTGGCATCGTACCGCCGTCTGAAAGCGCGAGCTCGAAGGGCCGTGAAGGAGGCCAAGAGGGCTTCCTGGATAGAATACGTCTCTACCATCAACCATCGCACGCCACTTGGTCAGGTATGGGACAAAGTGAAGAAAATCTCCGGGTCCAAGGGCTCATTTGTCATCTCGCCATTGCTTGTTGCTGGTCGGGTGGTTAATTCACCTGCCGAAATAAGCAACATATTTGCCAGTCAGTTCGCGGCCAATAGCAGTGACGAGGGCTATGCCGCGGACTTTGCGAACCTGAAGAGGCGATGCGAGAGAGTCCCTCTCATTTTTGATGCAGGTCCTACAAGCGAATATTACAATGAGCCTTTCACGTCCTGGAAGCTTAAATCCGCCATCGAAGACTCCCATTACACCTCGCCAGGGGCGGACGAAATCCACAACGCATTTCTCCGGAAACTGCGATTGGGGAGGTCCTAAATACCCTCAACCAACTTTGGAACGAGGGCAGTTTTCCAAATGCCTGGCGAGAGTCCATCGTGATACCAATCCCAAAACAGGGCAAGGACAAAAATGACCCGAACAACTACCGTCCCATATCTCTCACCAGCTGCCTGTGCAAGGTGATGGAACGGATGGTAAACCGACGTCTCATGTGGTGCTTGGAGAGTCGACACCTGCTCTCCGACGCTCAGTGCGGCTTTCGGCGTGGCAGGTCCACGACAGACCATCTGGTGCGCACTGAGAACTTCATCCAGGAAGCCTTTCTCCACCGTCAACACGTCATAGCAGTCTTCTTCGACCTGGAGAAGGCCTATGATAGTGTGTGGCGATGGAGAATCCTCAACGCGCTCCACAAGTGGGGATTTAGAGGCAACATGGCCCTATTTATCAGGAATTTTTTAACTAACCGCCTTTTTAAAGTAAGGACTGGGAAGCACTTATCCCGATCTTTTACACAGGAGAACGGGGTACCCCAGGGTTCAGTACTGAGCGTGACGTTATTTGCCATCGCCATCAACGACGTGGTGGAATGCATCAATGCCCCGGTGATGGCATCGCTCTATGTGGACGACTTAGCCATATTTTGCCGGTCGACACGACTGCCAAACGCTTCCAGGCAAGCCCAGGTGACTCTAAACAAACTGGGAGAGTGGTCGCGAAAGAACGGATTTCGTTTCTCCATGGAGAAAACGAAATGCGTGCACTTTCACCGTCTTCGCGGTTACCACGTTACCCCGACCCTAACCCTGTTGGGTAGGATTCTTCCATTTGTGGAGTCCGTCCGCTTTCTCGGCATGATCCTGGACCAAAAGCTGAACTGGCGGGAGCATATCCGCGTGTTACGCGAGAGGTGTCGCCAAACCCTCAACGTTTTAAAGTTTTTAACTCACTCCACTTGGGGAGCAGACCGCACCACCATGCTTTTATTGTACAGAGGCTTGGTGCGATCCAAACTGGACTATGGTTCCATAGTGTATTCCTCAGGACGAGAGTCTTACTTGAGACCACTCACATGTGTCCACAATGCTGGGATACGGTTGGCCACCGGGGCATTTAGAACAAGCCCAGTCCCAAGCTTACCTGCAGACGCAGGGGAGCCTCCGTTGGAAACCCGCAGGATGATTTTAATGGGCAACTATGCCTGTAAAATTTTATCGGATACAATCCACCCTTGTTTTAACATATTTTTTAACCAACGGTTTTTAGACTTATTTAACAGGCGGAAAAGGGCAACTAGGCCCTTTGCCGTTCGTTTTAATGATTTTATTAATGAGGTAAATTTTACATTTCCTCAAATATGCCCCGTCTCCTATGCTAAGTATCCGCCTTGGTTAACACCAATGCCGGATATTAAACTCATTGCCTGTGCACGCCGCAAAGCCAAAACGACCGATTCCGAATACCAGCAGCTCTTCAGTGCCGTCCTCAGCTCACTTTCTGACTTTGTCCCAGTCTACACCGACGGGTCAAAGTCAGAATCTGCATGTGCCTATGCGGTCGTGTCCCACTACCATGGAGTCGTGAGGAAAAAACTGCACACTTCATGCAGCATTTTCACAGCCGAGCTGTCAGCCATAAGGACGGCCCTAGGAGAAATAAAAGAAAGCAATGGCTCTTTCCTCATCTGCACAGACTCGTTGAGCGCCCTGAAATCTTTATCGGTCTTTGCACCTGTGCACCCGATAGTCCAGGAGATCCATTATACCCTGTTGTCCCTTCAGAGAAAGGGGAACAGGGTCTCCTTTATATGGACTCCTGGTCACGTCGGCATAAGAGGTAACGAAAAAGCTGACCAGGCAGCGAAGGATGCCCTTCGACAACCCGAGACCGACTCCACCTTGGTTCCAATGGAGGACGTAAAGGCCGCCTTGCGGAACTCGGTCCTGCATCAGTGGAAGGAGACTTGGCAGGCTCTGCAAAATAATAAACTCAGGGCAATAAAACCGGTCGTTTCACCATGGTCCTCTTACATCCGGAAAATTCGGAGGGAAGAGGTCATGATTACGCGCCTGAGAATAGGACACTCTGCCCTCACTCATTCGTACCTCTTTGCGGAGGTAAAAGAACAGCCCCGCTGCAATGAGTGTTTCCAACCCCTGACGATAAAACATATCCTGACGGAATGTACAACATACCAAAGGGCCAGAGACATGTTGAAGATAAGGGGAGACTTAAGAAATATTTTAGGGGATGACTCTGGGTCTATAAACCGAGTCTTAAGTTTTTTAAGGTATACTGGTTTAATGGGGCAGCTTTAGCTTTGGAGCTCATAATTTTAATGCTTATGATTTCAGCATTTTCCTTTTTTTTTTTTTTGTTTAATTTATTTATTTATATATTTATTCGTATTTATTTGTTTACTTATTCCTAGTTTAAAAGGAACATAAGTTTTACGTAATGACAGTGGTGCAAAATGACCATAGCTGTCGACGCACCCTACAAACCCCTAAAACTACTATTATTTTGGCGGCTCTGCCCATATATCTCTTGAAGAGCTTCTGTGTAGCTGCATACTCCCGCCGCCTTCTACGCCACCGCGCCTTTGAGTTGTCTGAGACGTTCTTAGCTTTCCTGGGCGTTAAGGCCTCTTTAATGGGAAATACCCTGTCCAACCAATTCAGCTCTTCAGGACTCTTAATCTCTCCCTTGAGCACATTCGGCAATTCTGACTAGGTCAGCTGCCTTATGGGATTCTTAAGCGGATAAAATAATACTTTGTAATTCCACAGATTTATTTCACAAACACACGACCCGGGTTTCGACGTACAACGTCATCTTCAGGTGACATACAGGCGACCAACATATATATTCCCTTAGACCGGGGGGGGGGAAGGGGGAGGAAAATTGGGGGGAAGGAAAGATAAAAAAAGGGGGGGGTTGGGCAAGGCGCGCTTGTGGGTGGAGAGCCAGGCGGAATGAGTGGTTAATGGAGGGCCGAGGGAGAGGGGGGGGAAGGAGTCCCTACCGGATTATCCCTTTACTGGGAGTCCCCAGCGGGGGGGGAGGTTGTGTAATTTTTAGGTTCACTCTGGATATCTCGGAGGGAAAGGTTAAGGAGAGGGGAATGGGAGGTTTACAATAGGTCATTAACAATAATTTTTTCCTTGGAGCGAACATTTTAAAATCTCCAGTTGCTCTAAAGCGTCAAGTCTATACCCTTTCTTCTCAACGTGTAATATTTCTAGCTGAAAGGCACTGGTGGTGGTTGTCCAGCAAATGTTTAGCAAAATGCGAAGATGGCTTTTGGTTCCGCACACAGGCGTGGTGTTCCTTCACTCGCGTACAGAATTTCCTTCCTGTTTGACCCACGTACACTGCATCACACTCAAAACGTAACATATACACACCGCTCTTTTCTCCTTCTAAAATTTTGTCCTTTGCGTGTGAGAGCAGGTTTTTAAGGCTTGATTTATTATAATAAGCGATTTTTAACTTATCTTTTGGAATCAATTTGTAAATTTTTTCCAGGTTTCACCCAGATACAGGGTTCTTCGCCATTTGGCAGAGGAATCTTGTAGTGGCTGGGATTTATAAATTCTGTCAATTGCCTGTTTATTTTATCTAAATATAGTTTATCAATTAATTTATCATCGTAGCCGTTATTACGTGCTATTAATTTAATTGTTGACAGTTCTTTCTTGAAATTGCATAGAGACAAAGGAATGCTTGTCAGTCGGTGGATCATAGAAGGGAAGGCGGACAGTTTCTGGGAAAAACAGTGCCTTGAGTTACAATGAATAACTTGGTCTGTGTATGAAGTTTTCCGGAAAATGGAGAATTCCAAGTGATTTTTAACTTTTGAAATATTTAAGTCAAGAAAATTGAGTGAATTGTTTTCTTCTAACTCACAGGTTAATTTAAGGTTCTTATTTAGAGAGTTTAAATGAGCTAAGAAATTTTCAAGTTGCCTTTTTGAACCCTTCCACACACAAAAGACATCGTCTACTTACCGAAACCCGGGTCGTGTGTTTGTGAAATAATCTGTGGAATTACAAAGTATTATTTTATCCGCTTAAGAATGAACCGATTCCATAAAATAACGCCTGAAACTATCGATTGCCTTATGGGATGTTATTTTCCGTACTTCAGGGAGAAGATTTTCCATTACCTCTCGAATGATACTCTTTCCTTCTACTCCACTTGAAGAGGTCTCGGTGGCAACAGAATCAGGAGCACCCGGATTGACGCTTCAATCCTTGCTGGGGGGTCGCTTCTTCTACTGTGGATCCAGACGTTATCATCGGATCCTTGTTCTGAAGTTCCAGGAGGTATCGCGACACTCGGTCACGGTACTCCTGCTTCTTTCGCGCCCCTTTTATGCCTTCCAGGGTCCTGCCCTGGAGTTCTATCTTTTCCAGCAAGTATTGGTTGATATTAGAAACAATACCCTTGAGTGTTATTTGGGCCACTGTTAGAGCCGGCAGTTCAATCTCCTCACTCCATCTCTTCTTCTTCTGAGCCACGCAGATCTTTAAATTGACCTCAAGTTGTTTTTGCCTACGGTGGACGCCCAATCCAATCTTCGACCGAAAAGAACGCGGGGGGTGGCAGTCTGGGCACTGAAATTGGACACAATGAACCGCATCGCTAGAATCAGTCAAATTCTCTCCATCTCTCTGGCGTCGCGCCTTAAGAGAGTCATAGTTACTCCCGCCGTTTACCCGCGATTGTTAAGTCCCCCGTGGACTTCATATTTCTTTCAGCGATTCCGCTCGATCGATTTTTGGTCCACCATCCTATACGTCCACATTCTTGCGTTGGGTCGGTTGGCTCAGCGGGGGGCGTTGGATTGTCCTCCCCACCCAGTTCCTCCTCCGGACCACCCTACCGATGGCCATTTCGGGGGTGATTCATCTTGTTTGAGTGCAAACCTCCGCAGTGGTCGTCGAGACCGCGGTTTAACCGCTCACTGTTGATGCGTGGGCTGGCTGCGGCATCCTCGCATCTTGGGCTCCCCTTTATTTCCGTCGTGGGGACCCTTGTTGTTCTTGGCCGTTATACGGATCACCACCACATTAGAGACTGTGGTAAGAAAAATTGTCTCGTCACCGGTTCAAGCACTATCTAGATCCATAAAGCATGCAAGCATATTTAAGCTCGATTTAAGCGTATTTACTGATAGTGCTCGTAGAAACGCTTCGTCGCTAAACCGAGCTCTTTTAGGTGAGCCTTCGTTCCCTTAGGAAGGGCTCCCCGGGCCCCCACTACTATTGGCAACAATTTGCCTATCGTTGCCTCGAACATTGCTTTGGCTTGGGGTATCAGTCGCTCGTACTTGTTAAGTTTCTCGGAATGGGCAGCTTCCAGGGACCCTTCCGCCTCGAACCTGACGGTAGCGTCGATCACGTAGACCACGCCTTTCAACGCCACCACCAAATCGGGCATCAGGTATTCCCATTCCGTGCCCACCGAAAACCTTTTATCTCTCGCGACTTTTGCTTCGGGGATCTTCAGAAAGTGGTCCTCAAGGCTCGACACAATTGAATCGTGTCGTCGCATGCGAAGCCCTTTAACAGCGCCGCACTGGCCTTAGATGTGCCCGATCGTCTCGACTCGGGCTCCACACCTACGGCACAAGGGCTCACGCCCCTGATTTTGGCGACCCCGCTTCAGGGCCTCGCGTTTGCCTATGGTGTTCGTCCGGGGTTTGATCGCCTCAATCTCCCGCGAGGGGAGGAGGATCCCGCCCTCCGTGAGCCAACAATTGGCGTTGGGGTTGTCCTCAAAGTATGAGACGCCCACACCCTGCGACTTCCTCGAGGACCATTCCTTAATTTCCCTTTGGCAGAGAGTTTTTAATTACTGCTATCTCTCCCATGCCTTCGGGGGCTGTTATTCTTAGACCGCGGGCCAGGTGCTGTATGCGATCGTCGATCCTGCTTGCAGCTAATATGGACCGAGTCAGTTGGTCTTCAGATTCCTTCAGACGAAGCATCTACCTCTTGCTTGAGAGCGGGATTTCGTAAAGGAATTTGGGAATTATATAGGAGCGTATTAGATGTAATTACTCGCTTGGTTTCAATGCGAGGCTCTTTGCTCGTTCAACACTGCTTTCCAGACATTTAGCAGTGGCTCGGTAGTCCATTCTGTACCATGGGCTTACCGGCATTCACAAATTTGTGACCGATTTAACTGCGTCGGTTACAGCGACGAATGAGTCACCATTCATCAACATGGGGTCCTCAACGGCATAGGTATTGCTGAGCTTTTTTTTAGTATTACAATCCTAGAATTGGTGTACTGCAGCCCTCCATTCCATCCTATCCCATGCTAGCTCCTACACTTCCCTATGGCTCTTCTTCTCCGTATCCTTCTTCACTTGCCCCAGATTCTTGTCTGTTGGTCTTCCTCGGGGGGCTTTTCCTTCAATTTTTCCTTCCATTATACTTCCCACGTAACTGTTGTGCCTAATTACGTGGACGACCCACCTTGTTCTTCTTTGGCGTATGGTGTTCCACAGAGTCCTCTCTTCTCCGATTCTTCTGTATACCTCCTCGTTTCTCAAGTTTTCCTTCCATTTGATTTTCAACATCCTCCTCCAGCACCAGGTATCCTGAGCTTACGGATGGAAAAACTAGTACATTTGCTCGCGTTGAGTCTCATGCCTAAAGAATCGAGGTACTCATTTACGGCATTTACTAGTAGCTGGCATTCATGCGGGTCTTGACCTATTAGGGTCAGGTCATGGGCAAAAGCGAGTACGGGGAGTTTCCCAGATGGAAAAATTGCTCCCAGGCCGGAATTCTCCAACCTATCGAGCAGAGGGTCTAGAACCACATTGAACAAGAGCAGCGAGAGGGGGTCCTCCTGCTTTACACCCCTACGGATGTTAAGTCGGATACCCCTCCCGAAACCCCCGATCACCGTGGAAGACCCCGTGTAAATTTCCGCGACGAGTCGCTATACGTGCGGGTGCACTCCCTTGGATCTTAATGCCTTTAGGATCGAAGAGTGCGGCACCGAGTCGAACGCCTTGGAGATGTCCAACAAAGCTACCGTGGATCCGCCTTTGACCTTGGCTTGCTTCGTTCCCTCGCGCAAGAAGAAGTTCGTAAAGCATCCGTTTTCCGATACAAATCCATTCTGCCTCGCGGAGAGGGTCACCGCCCTACCCAGCCTTTCGGCTATGAGGGTTGAGTACAATCTCGAGACGAGGGAAGAAATAGTTATCGGTCGCCACATCTCTGGTTGTCTCCGGTCGCACCCGTCCTTCGGAAAGAGGGTGCTTCTGTTTTTCTTCCACTCTCTTGGAATAAGCCTGTGCCCAGCAGTAAGTTAAAGAGCTTCGCTATTACCTTCGCAATGCCCGGAAAGTTAACCAGATGGTGTTTCGTTATCCCATCCAGGCCAGCTGCAGGCCCTGGACGGGTTGCCCTCAGTCGTGTCCTCACCTCCTTTGGGCACAAGTAATCAAAATTACTGTGGATCGATTTTACTCTGGATTCACCTAGGACCAGGTGGTCCTCTGCAGCTTTACCCCCGAGTCCCTCGTAAAGGCGCCGCACCGCGTGGGCGGGCGGTTTCTCGTCCTCGTAACCTACCTGCCATAACGACTCTAATCGATCGGAAACAACCAGTCCGGCTAGTCTTCTCGGACAATGCTCAAACATATCAGTGCTCCTTGTGTAGACAAATCTTTTTCTCTTGCCACTCTTTGCCATCTTTCCGTTCCACGGAGGGCACTTACTCTGGAACTTACTGCTCCGACTTTCGACTGGGCATTTTGTCTCTTCCTCTTCTCCGTCTGGAATCAACGCCGGGTGCAGCCAATCGGTCACCAAGTTCTCGATCAATTGCCGGATCCGTTGCTAGGTCAATCCTAGGGTTGCTAAGGTTAGGATACCGTCCAGTGCGCTACACAATTCGGCTGCCTCTTCCCCTTTGGGGGTGCCGATATCGAGCGCCTTATGAAAGATCCCCTTCTGCCAGTTGCGCAACTCTCCTCGCGGATTGTTCGGTAGCTGACGATGGTTCTCCTCCGTCAAGTACAGGTAGGTTGCCTCGATGATAACCGAGCCTGTCTCGATATCAGAAACCTGTCCAAGTTTTTCTGCTTCTGCCGTTCCGAGATCTGAGCATCCTGGAGGCGTCTGCATACTTTGCTCGTCTTGGTCCCGGATAGAGGCTTTCGTCAAATCCAGTTTTCGCTCCCTACCGAGCATGGTCCTTTTTTGCACGCACCTGGGCCGGAGTCTTGGACCCTAAAGCCTCAGAAATGCGAATATTCACGCGGCGGTCTCCAGAGAATTCCTTGATCAAAACGGAGAATTACGCACACTCCTACTCGGTCCATTGATAGTCCTTACGTCCTGATTCTTTGAGAACCTTAGGAACTAGGCACGATCGGAAAAGCTTCTTATTCCGCAATGCGGGGTGCGCATGGCGTTCATGAGTCACTGATCCCCGAGTCCTAGGGAAAAACCTCGGATATCCTTCCCAAAGAAATTCTTTTCCAACCAGCCCCCTGGCGCCACTCATATCCGCTTTGCGGTGCGGATAGTGACATGCAACGAATTGGTAGGATCCAAACTCCGTGGCGCATTTCGAACATCGAAATCGTTGCCTCGAACCAGTGTGCACCATTTTCACATCTCCCGTGATCCCTCTTGCACGAGTCATTACGCTAGCTTATAGCGGGCACGGGAACGGCTTCAATATTAGGTATGAAATCAGAAAATCAATGTCCGTTCGGGCGCAAGGTGTAGGCGTCCGCTCGAGGCTGGATACCCCACGGGAGCCCCAGTTTCCCCATTCGGCAAGTGGGCTCGGATGCCGACGGCCCCCTAAGCGTGGGGCGCCGACTAACAAGAATCAAGTGTCTCGAGCCTCCCGGCTCTCGGGTCTCCTCAAATCACCGTTGCTCATCGGCTAGAGGGGATTCTGCCTTAGAGGCGTTCAGGCATAATCCCAAGGATGGTAGCGTCGCACCATCGGCCGCTCGACCGAGTACGTGAACCAAATGTCCGAACCTGCGGTTCCTCTCGTACTGAGCAGGATTACTATCGCAACGGCTGGTCATCAGTAGGGTAAAACTAACCTGTCTCACGACGGTCTAAACCCAGCTCACGTTAACTTAGGAGAAAAAAACACAATTTTATCTTTGCTTTTCTACAGAATAGACTTTACTCGTCGACTAGTTTCGTTTACACAATAAACATCATCAGGACTAGTGGTACAATATACATTTTTCTGAGTTATATACTCTTCCGGGTGGCGGATGGGAAGTGAAAGGGAAGGGAAGGGGGATGGGAAGTGAGGGAGTGTAATTAAGGAAAGGGTAGGTATGGGGAGGGGGGAGGGGACAGGGTTGGTAAAGGAGCGTGGGTCTGCGTCATGGGGATTTTTTGGGGTGTAGAATAGGAATGTCCAGGAGGGGTGAGTGGAAAGGGAAGAGGTGGTCATTGGTTATCCTTTCCTTCTTCTTAACCATTTTTACAATTTCCAACTGCTCCCGGATATCCATCTGCGTCCCTTTCTTCACTCCGTGCAGTAATTGGGGGGTGAAATCCGCTTGGTGGCCTTCCTTCGAGAGATGGGTTGCGAATTGGGACATTCCAGTGTTCTTCATGAAGTCCCTCCGGTGTTCTTCCGCTCGAACCTTTATGCTCCTTCCTGTCTGACCAATGTACTTAGCGTCACAGTCGCCACATTGTAATTGGTAAACCCCGCTCTGGAGAGTTGGTTTCATGGGGTCTTTGCCTGCAGGTAGCAAACTCCTTAGGTTTTTGTTATTGTAAAAGGCAGGTTTAATGCTCAAATCCTTTAGTACACCGCCTATTTTAATGGAGGGTTTTCCTACATATTTGATGCGTCGCCACGAAGCTAGGTCTCTGGGTGGGGGACAGTAAATTTCTCTGAATAAAAGTAATCCGCCACCCGGAAGAGTATATAACTCAGAAAAATGTATATTGTACCACTAGTCCTGATGATGTTTATTGTGTAAACGAAACTAGTCGACGAGTAAAGTCTATTCTGTAGACAAGCAAAGATAAAATTGTGTTTTTTTTCTCCTAAGTTAATAATGGAATTCTACAAAGTTAAGGCCTCAACCATTCAGTGCATCAAGTCTGCTAGCACCGCAGTACAGGCCAAGTGGTACAAGAAACTTACAATCAAATTTCGAGTGATCATGATCAACATATATTTCAACAGCATGTGTCTCTCCTGGAACCTCTCCCCCAACTACGTGCATCTCCGCAGCAGCTCTACTTCACCAGCCGCAGTCCACGCCGTGAAAGCAGCCAAAAGAGCCTGGGTTAAGAAGGAACTCCAACAGTGGTACGCGAAGCGCAACAATATAGCGCTATACAGACATCTTCTCTACACCGAGCTGACCCGTTCTTTACATTGGGTGGAATGGACTGTTTTCGACGATCGAGTGAGGGACCTGGCAAGCGATATTGCACACAAGAAGTTCCAGACGGTTAAGAAGAAGCTGCTCAACCTAAAGAAAAAACTACTACCACCGGCAAGGGAAGAAACCGTGAGTCAAATTCTGAACCCTCATACCTTCCATGATAAAGTCATCAACTTATCCAATCACCATTTCAAACCAGCGGAATCCAAATTACTAGAAAAAGGTCTCAAATACTGTCCCGATCTTAAAAGTAGTCACAATGATTTCGTAGACCTCATCGTGGACTGTGAAGTAGCTTTGAGGAGAGAAGACCACATGATTAAAAGTGTAATTGCTAACACCCTAAATTCAGTTCTGAAAGGAGAAGAGGGAACCAGTGACGGGAAACCAAGTGCCCGCAACCAAGAATGGGCCGTTATTAATTCCATCATTAAATCTTTTAAAACGGCGAATTTGGTGGCCATTAAAGCAGACAAGGGAAATTCAACAGTGATTATGGACCACCAAACTTATATTGACAAGTGTTTAATCTTCATTACAGAAAACGATGTACAATTGTTAAAAAAGGACCCTACAGTGAGATTCCAATCAGAGTGCAAAACAGTGGTTTCCGAAATTAAAACTGTCCTCACCCCCAAGGAAAAGTGGGAAGTAATAGAGATGAATCCAACCCCCCCCAGATTTTACGGCATGCCCAAGGTGCATAAACCTTCCATACCGATCCGCCCAGTGGTCTCAGGTATCGGGTCCCCAGCGCATTCTTTAGCTAGAGTTGTGGGGCGCAAATTTGTAGAACATTCCCAATTTCGTGGCAAATACAGCATAAAGAACTCTATAGAACTGACAAAGTACTTAACAGATATAACTCCCCCCAAGAACTCCATATTAGTGTCATTTGATGTTGTAAACTTATTCACCAGTGTTCCAAGAGAAGAAGCAGTGCTCCTAGCAAAGAAAGTGCTACACAATGCTAAAACACCAGAAATTATTTGCAATGAACTCACATCTTTATTGACAGTGTGTATAAATCAGAATTATTTCTTGTTTAATGGAAACCTGTATCAACAATTGGAAGGTCTAGCTATGGGCTCCCCCCTATCACCTCTGCTGGCTGAAATATTTCTTAATAACCTAGAAATAGAATTTTTCAAAAGTGAAAATCCTCTACTTAATAATGTGCACTACTGGTTCCGGTACGTAGATGATATATTATGTTTGTGGACAGGTACGAAGAGGCAATTGGTTAATTTTCTTAAACTCATCAATTCAATAAGTTCAAGAATTAAATTCACCATGGAGGTCCAAGAGGGTTATAGCTTGAATTTCCTGGATCTCAATATTTCCATTAAAGAGGGAAAACACAAATTTTCAATTTTCCGCAAGCCCACTTGTACAGACCAGGTCATCCATGCATCCTCGAAACATGCATTTCACCATAAACTTGCAGCCTTTCACAGCATGCTACACAGGGCATTAGCTATCCCTTTAGACCCCTCAGCCTTCACATTGGAAATAACCAATATTAAAAAAATTGCTCTGGCCAATGGATACACAGAGAAATTGATTGATGATTTGCTAGATAACAAAAAGAAAAAACTTTTATTCAGAGAAATTTACTGTCCCCCACCCAGAGACCTAGCTTCGTGGCGACGCATCAAATATGTAGGAAAACCCTCCATTAAAATAGGCGGTGTACTAAAGGATTTGAGCATTAAACCTGCCTTTTACAATAACAAAAACCTAAGGAGTTTGCTACCTGCAGGCAAAGACCCCATGAAACCAACTCTCCAGAGCGGGGTTTACCAATTACAATGTGGCGACTGTGACGCTAAGTACATTGGTCAGACAGGAAGGAGCATAAAGGTTCGAGCGGAAGAACACCGGAGGGACTTCATGAAGAACACTGGAATGTCCCAATTCGCAACCCATCTCTCGAAGGAAGGCCACCAAGCGGATTTCACCCCCCAATTACTGCACGGAGTGAAGAAAGGGACGCAGATGGATATCCGGGAGCAGTTGGAAATTGTAAAAATGGTTAAGAAGAAGGAAAGGATAACCAATGACCACCTCTTCCCTTTCCACTCACCCCTCCTGGACATTCCTATTCTACACCCCAAAAAATCCCCATGACGCAGACCCACGCTCCTTTACCAACCCTGTCCCCTCCCCCCTCCCCATACCTACCCTTTCCTTAATTACACTCCCTCACTTCCCATCCCCCTTCCCTTCCCTTTCACTTCCCATCCGCCACCCGGAAGAGTATATAACTCAGAAAAATGTATATTGTACCACTAGTCCTGATGATGTTTATTGTGTAAACGAAACTAGTCGACGAGTAAAGTCTATTCTGTAGAAAAGCAAAGATAAAATTGTGTTTTTTTCTCCTAAGTTAATAATGGAATTCTACAAAGTTAAGGCCTCAACCATTCAGTGCACCAGCTCACGTTCCCTATTGGTGGGTGAACAATCCAACGCTTGGCGAATTCTGCTTCGCAATGATAGGAAGAGCCGTCATCGAAGGATCAAAAAGCGACGTCGCTATGAACGCTTGGCCGCCACAAGCCAGTTATCCCTGTGGTAACTTTTCTGACACCTCTTGCTGGAAACTCTCCAAGCCAAAAGGATCGATAGGCCGTGCTTTCACAGTCCCTATGCGTGCTGAGCATCGGGATCAAGCCAGCATTTGCCCTTTTGCTCCACGCGAGGTTTCTGTCCTCGCTGAGCTGGCCTTAGGACACCTGCGTTATCCTTTGACAGATGTACCGCCCCAGTCAAACTCCCAGCCTGGCGGTGTCCTCGGATCGGATCGGGTGGGATAAACACGGGCTAGGGCCGAGGCGGCCGAAAGACGACGCCGCAGGCCGAAGGTCACCCCCCGGCCTGGACGACCGTCCCGCGACAGCCTGCGTCCCAGTATCGCCCGCGACCCTGACACCCTTGGAACGAGAACACCGTGACGCGGTCCCGACGAATCGACGACCGCGCACGCTCTCCGCCTCACCGAGTAAGTAAAGAAACTATCAAAGTAGTGGTATTTCACCGTCGACTGCGGTCCCCGAGGGAACTACAGCTCCCACTTATGCTACACCTCTCATGTCTCCTTACAGAGCCAGACTAGAGTCAAGCTCAACAGGGTCTTCTTTCCCCGCTGATTCTTCCAAGCCCGTTCCCTTGGCTGTGGTTTCGCTAGATAGTAGATAGGGACAAAAAAAAGCCCGATCTGCCAGTGGAACCTCCCTTCCTCTAGCAGACCGGGCTCTCTGCTCACCTACACATGAGGAGGAACAGATCCATCTTTATAAGTTATTGAATACAATATATGTGAGGGTACTCGTTATTGAACTTACTCCCTCTTTTGAAACTAGTATTTTTCAGTCTTTGCAGAAAATACAAATATTACTCTTGCAACTGTCGGAAAACAAAGTTACATGGTTTGTTACAAAAAAGTTTTACCCATGCGAAATACCACGATCCGGTCGGGTTTTCTCCTCTTCTGCTCTTCTTCCTCTCCTTGTCCTCTTCATTTCTTCCTTCATCGCGTCTGGTTTGCGTCCTCTTATTTATTCTCCTTGGTGATTCATGTGCGCTCCCTCTGCTGCTCCAAATCTGCTGCTCCAAATCTGCTCATTTCTTCCTTATACATTTTTTTGTCCATAGGAAATCTTGTTTTATGTTTTTTCCCCATCAATTGGCTTCAGGAACTCTGATAATAACTTTGGGTCGTATGTTAGAGCCTCCCGGATAATTGAGCCATAGTCGATCCTCTTATTGTCCATATGGTGCCAGATACAGTTTCTAATCTTTTCATATTTTACGCACTCTTCAAAACGGTGCTGGGCGCTGTCGATTTGGTTGCACTCTCAGCACATCCCGTCCTCACTTTTCCCAGTTCTCGTTTCGTACTCTTTGAAGTCTTCGTGACCGGAGAGCGCTTGTGTGACTTGGGAAGAAAGTCTGAATATATAGTTGTTCCTAATTACGATGGAGGGGAAGATTTTAGATTTGTATCTTCCTTTATTTGTAATTTGCCAGTCCTTATTCCATTGAGTAATTGTCTCACGTCGGAGCAGATTCTTTATTCTTTTTATCGACATATTATTTCCAATGTTCTCAGAATCTAATTCATAATATTTCCAAGGAGCTTGGTTTTTTATTTTGATGGTTACTATTCTTTCCAGCACTCTATATTTTATTGGCGGAGTGTTTACAATGATTTGCAGTGCTTCCGTTGAAACGGTAGAGTAAGAATTTGTCATGGAGATTAAGCATGCCCGCTGAGCCTCTTTTAATTTCATGTCTATCATTGCATTAACTGTTTTTTCCCCCAATTCTCACACCCATACGTGAGAATGGGGATAGCAACACCTTCGTAAATTCTTGTGAATGAAGGTGATCCAAATAATTTCCTGCAGTATCTCCTTGTCGCATGGAAAATTTTTTTCACCTTTCCGGTGATAAAATTTGCGTGCTCTTGAAACGTCAGGTTCTCGGCCAAAACAATTCCAAGGTATTTTACCCAATTCTGCCTTGCAATTTCTTTCCGTAAACATGGATGGTGGGATTTCTTACCATTTTACCCCCCAGGATCATGAATTGACATTTTTCCGTAGATAGTCAATTTATTCCTCTTGCACCAATTCTCAATTACTATTATTAGTGCTTCCGCTTTATTCTCCATTTCTCTTCTGGTATTAGCTGGGATAACCGCAGCTACATCAGCAGCATATGCTGTAAATTTGCAGCCAGGTTGAAGCTCCCCTCTTAGAAGACCGTTGGCAATCAAGTTCCACAACAAGGGCCCAACACTGATCCTTGAGGGCATCCCTTGGTAACCACTTAACTAATTTTATCATTTCTGGATTCAAATATAACTTTCCGATCATCAAAATAGCTTCTAATGGTGGAAATGATTGTTTCAGGAGCATTTAGGTATCTGAGCTCTTTGATTATTTCGGGCCACCAGGCACTGTCAAACGCGCCTTTAATGTCGAAGAAGGTTGCGAGAGTGTATCTCTGGTCATGGCCATGTATATTCTGTAACAGCTTTTTCAATCGCGTTTGAAGTGCTTCTGCCTTTTTTAAATCCAAACTGCGGTTCTGGGGCCAGAGTTTCAATACCCACAGTTTCCTCGAGTTTGTCTAATCACTCTTTCAAAGAGTTTACCGATTTCCGATAATAATGTAATCGGTCGGTAGGATCTAGAGTCACTAGTATCCTTCTCCTTATCTTTAAGGATTGCATGCAGCTTTCCTATCTTCCATTTTGTAGGAAAGTATTTCATAAAGAGACAGTCATTGAAAATTCTTGTCAGGATCGTAGTGAGTGTGTCATCAGCCATTAATAAAACCTTCCCATGCACTCCATCTGTACCAGGAGCCTTTTTTCTTTTTATAATGAGGATTTGGTTCCTTACGTCATCTTCATTTACTTGCACTTCAATATCATTATCAGAGCTTAAATAGTAATCGTTTATTACGGCAGAGTGAAACTCATCATCCTCGGAATCATCTGGAAGTAGTGCCTCAAGAGTTTCTTTCATAGCCTCAGGTAATGATTGCGTTGTTCCATCGGGTCTTCGCTTAGCTCCTCGGATTACAGGAGTTTTCAGTTTGTTCGAGAATAGTTTATAGGTAAACCCCCAGACGTTGCTGTTAAAGTTTTCAGATGAAAACTTGTCTTAACTACGTTGTTTAGATTTCCTTATCTCCCATTTGTACTTGCACAGGTACGACTTATACACAGTTCTGTGCCGTTCAGGATCTTCGTGTCTGCTGTTTTGATAGTTTTTCAGTAATCTCTGGGTCTTCTTTATCATTTTCTGCAGTTTTCCATTCCATTAAGGACAATTTGGTGGTCTTGGTGAGCTCTTCGGGATGACTTGGTCCATAGTCGCTTTGATTGAAGTGTTGAAGAAGCTTCAACTCTTTTAATGAATTAGAATTACTTAATTTTTCCACACAATCTTTTATTTTTACGACCGGGATTCGACGAGGATCGTCATCATCAGGTATTTTTTACAGAAATATACACACATATATATACCATTGCAATGCTTGAAAATATGAGGTGAAGGAGTAAGAGACAGAGTTATTGGTCAGTATGGCTAGGGGGGGGAGGGATTACGGGGTGTAATTTGGTCGGAGAGAGGGTGGGGACGGTTAGTCCTTGGGGAGGCAGGTAGAAAGAGGAAGGAGAACGGGAGGGGGGGTCCCCCTTGTTCTCGGGGCTGTTGGAGGGAAATGGTTGATGTGGGAGTGAAAGGTCGAGGAGAGGAGATCTGAAGGTGTATAATACGTTATTAACTACTTTGCACTTGGTCCTTTCACTCTTGATGATCTCCATCAGTTCGAGCGCGTCCATCCGGGGTCCTTTTCTTTCCACATGCATAATTTCCAGCTTAAAATCACTAGAATGTCCGTTATCCAAAAGATGTTTCGAAAAATGGGACGCACCATTCTTGTTTCTGAAGGAGGCTTGGTGTTCCTTGAGACTTTCGTTGAATTCCCTTCCCGTTTGCCCCACGTAAACGGCTGAGCACTCACAGGAGAGTTTGTATACTCCACTCTTCCCTAGATCTGGGATTTTTTCCTTTCCGTTGGTTATTAAGTTTTTTAAATTCCACAAAGTGACGGCGGATACTATACAGTATATTCAACTCTTTTGTCAAGATTCTCAAAGGTGGGTTCCCAGGCAATTCTTTCTACATTCCAAAGTGCTGCATTCTGAGTCTGGTTAAAAATGTTCCAGTTGACTCCTCCAAGGTTGTATACGGGTGCTCTTTTCATATACCTTAACTTATTATGCCACAAGGTAAACGTTATAAGTCTGTGATCGCTGTTAATTTTCCCAACGTTCACGTTCCAATTGCTTATTCCGTTCATTGCCTTGGCACTGGTTAGCGTTAAGTCAATGTACAATTCCCCATTTACATTCCCAAATAAGACTCTTTGCTGATGACTGCATTATATACAGACGGATAGAACATGTAAATGACCACGTAATATTACAAAATGACATCGATCGCCTTGGTGACTGGGTTACAAATAATAATATGGGCATTAATATAAGTAAAAGTAAGCATATAAAATTTTCAAAGAAAAAGATTGCAGAAAAGGAAATTTTCACCCTCTTTGGAGAAAGAATCCCATGTACTAGTCACTGCAAATATTTAGGCATTTATTTAAATAGGGATCTTGGGTGGGAAGTCCAAGTAGATAATTTGACACGGAAGGCATTTAAAGTATTGCATTGGGTGATGAGAAATTTAAAAGGAAGTAGCGTAGCCACAAAAGAAAAAGCATATAAGGCACTGGTTATCACTATCCTAGAATACTCCTCCATAGTGTGGGATCCATATGAGAC
Organism: Hetaerina americana; assembly: GCF_022747635.1. Classification (NCBI taxonomy): domain Eukaryota; kingdom Metazoa; phylum Arthropoda; class Insecta; order Odonata; family Calopterygidae; genus Hetaerina; species Hetaerina americana. The sequence goes on from NW_027286537.1 coordinate 179,338, forward strand.
GGGACATATTAAAAAGATAGAAAAAGTTCAAAGAAAGGCAGCAAGATATATACTCGGAAGGTACAAAAGAACAGATAGTGTCAGGGATATGTTATATGTACTGAAATGGGAGAGTTTGAAAAATAGAAGAAAAAGGAGTAGGTTAGGCGCGATGTATAGAATTGTTAAAAAGGACGAAGCGTGGGAAGATTTATGGCAAGGGATAGAAAAGCCTAACTTTACGGGAAAAAACGACCATAGCCACAAAATACAAATAAGGACTAAAAAACCAATAAGAAAAATACTCTTTTTTAAATAGAACTATTATTCATTGGAACACGCTGCCTGGAGGTTTGTTTGAGCCCTTTCCATCCAATTTTAGAAGTTTTAAGTTGAAATGTAAAGTAGCCACTGGGTAATAAACTTCATTGTAGTTTTGAAAATATTGTTTGTATGTGATGTGGACGGCATTTTGTATGTGATATGGAAGTTTGTTTGCATGTGATGTGGAAGTGTCATTATGTAAAAATATTTTGTCTCTTATCTGTTTTTATGTGTTCGTATGTAATTTTCGTTGCTAGTAGTTATCTTTGACCTAACCTGACCGTTGCCACCAGGAAATTTGCCTAATTGCAACGTAATTGTGTAAATAATAAAAAATGTCACCAATAATTTGGCGAGCTGAAAGTGGCTGGGGTCCCAATCTCGTTATGTACAAAGAGATTTTGCTCCGGTATGAAGTCTTCCAGTCGTTTTCCGCGATCATCCGTGGAATAGTTAAACCATATTTCGTTTTAAGCATTAGAATCCATGCATATAATTAGTTGATGATCTCTCATTTCAGATATTACTTTCTGAAGATCGATAAGCTCCGTTATAACGTCCCCACTTGGTGGGAAATAGGTACTAGTGAAAATAGCGGAAAGCATTCCAATTCTTATTTCAAAGACAATTATATGATCAGTGCAAATAGGACTTAATTGGAGAATATCAATATTCTCATTGCGTACTATGATTCCAGCGCTTATTTTTTCCCTCGCATTATGAGGGATAATCCTGGTTTTGTGACCAAAACCTGGAATGTTCCATTTTGAGTTAAGTTTATTCTTAGCTGAATACGGTTCTTGAACGAGCAAGATATCGATGTCCTTCGTATCCATAAAAACCGTAGCCTCCAGGGTTGCCGTTTTAGAGCCTTGAAGATTTATTTGCCCAATATTAAGATATTTTCGTGGTTTACCCATAGTTAATGTTTTGGGTAAATTGCTCAATCTTTCTTTTATTAGCAAAACAGTCAGGATCGTTTGCCTTATGGCCGCTGTTTTCATGCCTGGTCTTAATACAGTTGATGCATTTAGGCAATTTGTCAAGATTCGGACATTCTTTTGTCTCGTGTTTCAAAGAGCAATGGGCACAGCAAATGACAGCAAATTACAGTTTTTGGAAATATGTCCAAAGCTTTGGCATTTGAAACTTCTTGTTACCTTAATATAATCACTGACTTTTATCGAGTCAAAATCCATCTATGCCCTTCCGGCCTTGACTGGCTGATTTCGGGTTTGCGGATCCATTTCTGCGACCCAATGGACAAATGATTTATTCCAAGGTCCAAACTTGAATAGGAATTTAACATAAGAAGATTCTTCAAGGTCATTTTGTTTCATGAGAAACTCTCTCACTTCTTCCGCTGTCCAATCAGCATTGACCGAATAGAAGTCCATTCTAGGGTTCCTCTTCTCAAGTTTTTTTATTTCAAAACTTTTCTTAATTGTTTCATCATCTCTGAGCTTGTCCCAGAGGTCTGGTTGGTCGGATTCGAGTCTAATACCTTTATTTCTAATTCTTGTTAGTTTTTTCACTCTTATGCAAAATTTTGATACATTTACGTTCTTAGTAATGGTTGCTTTGGTATCGTCGCTTGTTTTACAAGTCTCATTTACTTCATTAGGATATATAAGAACAGAGTGGACAGGTTTAAGATTCACTTGCTTTGCACCAGGAATCTTTACCTTGACCTTCTCCTTTGCTACGATTTCAGCAAAGGTAGTTATGGGTTTAGTCTGTTCAAATTCCTTTTTAATAGTAGCTTTAATTGACTCAAAAGCCTCTGTAGTTGGGTCAATTTGGTTTCGTTTTTCTGACAATTCCAACTTTGTTACGAGTGGGATATTTTTATTCAATACCGTATTGAACAGACTTTTCAGATTAAGGAGAGAGTCAGTGATTTCTCCTTTTTTCGAAGAAGTTAAATCTCTCAGTTTATTAATTTGCTGATTAATGCAATTATACTGTTGCTCAAAAGACTTTTGCAAGTTCTCATAGCATGAGGACTGAGTTTGAGGATCCATTCTTCTGGGCTCCACCGGAGGCTCCGGGAGCTCCTTCGAAGGGTGTTAACGAACTGTGATGGCGAGATTCCCACTGCCCACTTATTATCTCACACAGCCACTTCTCAGCCGACCAATTGGTCGTTGCCCGCCCGGAAGCCTCGAGGAGGTGGCGGCGGGACTTGAATTGGAGGGAGCGAGAAAGATTGGAATAATCCGAGATTCTGCACTCCAACAGTTCTTGCCACAAAAATTTCTGGCTACGCCCAGATGCTAGTATTTCACACGAAAACTCTATCTGCCAAGCAGAACTCCCCCCAACAGAATTTGGTGCGGGGTCTCTGACTCCCCGCAAATAACCAATCAGCTGGCCCATCCCGGGCAGTAGATAGGGATAGTAGGGGGACAGTAGGAATCTCGTTAATCCATTCATGCGCGTCACTAATTGGATGACGAGGCATTTGGCTATAAGTTTAGCTCCGCAAGAAAATAGGGTGCTTGAACCCCGAGCTTATTTTCAGGAGATGTTCACCCTGAGCGGGCTTCATCATTTAGCCGTGCCTGAGATGTCAACCCATCCCCACCCTCGCATCGTTCAATTTGCGAGTCGCGGTCATTCGCGACCAACCCTAAAAGCCAAACCACGAGCCCAGCAACACGCGTGTCGTCAGCCTGGCAAGGGTTCTCTGCGAGAGGCCCAGCGCGCTGAGTTCAATCGCAGATCGCCCCCACCAGACTCCCCTCCACGACACCGTGCAAGACGTCACGCTCACATCGGCCCGGGCCACACTCCACCGGTCCGATATGTGGGAAATTAAGGTCTCGTTATTCCAATAGTATTCTACCTTTGTCCGATGTGACTCGTCCAAAGGTAGATTATTCGAGACGCATTGCGCGTCGATAACAGTAACCTTGCCGTTCTTGGAACATATTATGCCCGGTTTCCGGGGGCCCGCGTCGAAGGATAAATCCGCTATCTTTCCACTGTGAACCCTTTCCTAGAGAGGTTGTGCGCGAGAAAGCCGCATGCGTCGTCGTACCTTCGGATGCGCAGGCCATGAGTCCGGTAGCAACCCTGAACAACATGACCAGCTGACTCTCGGATCTGGCAGCCAGCTCGACATTAAATGTCTGGACCACCCTCCCGTCGTCCCCACGTGGTCCGCATCCGGGTCGGCAACGCATTGACGCGCACTTGGTGGAAGTGGCAGTAGTCCCGCCCGGGGATACCTACCGGGCGTGCCACCCATTTGGTGGAGAGTTCCGTGCGTGTGACACTCACGCAGGTACCCACCGTCTGCAAAACTATGCGGCATTCAACCAAAAAACTTTCTCGTCGCTTCCTTCGAGTGAGCTGCAGCCCCAAGGCGGTCTAGGGTGTTAGTGGCCCAGGATATCTGGCGCTGGATCGCGGGCGACCCATGCGCCACCTGGGCAACTCGACTCGAACTGTTCTGGAGACGACCAAGGCGCTCCACCTTGCAGGTGAACACCACGGCTTCCAGGTTTAGAATACCCAAACCCCCGTCCCGTATGGACGCGTGGAAGTATCCCAAACTGAGCAGGTGCAACCATCGGCCAGCCGCAGCTCTGAGCTGCCGATCCATTTAGGCCAGCTTGGTCCGGGTAACTCTAACCAGCACGAGGCTGTGGAACAACCTCGGCAGGATAAAGCCCCTGAGCACCTGGAGCCGCTGTTGTTGCTACAGGGGAGCCTTACTCACTCGCTAAATGCCTTGAGCGATATCCGACCTCACGCCCTTGTATCCTGTCCCGTCCAACCTAATCCCAAGATACTTACACCCTCCTATGGCAGATAACGTGCCCATTTGTTCCCCGGAGAACAAGCTGAAAGGTTGGTCCGAGACCACCTTCAGCCTTTTCCCCTTTTCATTTGGTACCTGGGAGAAGGTTCTGCTCTTCGATGGTGAAAGAGCTAGACCTTGTACCTGAGCTTCTCTCTCAAAACTAGCCATGGCCCGTCGCATTCCCGCCCTGGTCTCCGTCACGAGATTTATATCGTCCGCCAAAGCAATTGCGTTCACGCGTTCACCCTCGAGACGATACCCCACCTCGTTCGGTACAGCGCGGAGCGTTCGGTCCATGACCCAGTTAAACAAGAAGGGACTTAAAGGATCCCCCTGTCTAACCCCCTCCGTACAGTAACATCCCGTTTTTCGCCTCTCCAGCTGAGCCTGGTTTTAATTGCTGTGGAGTACAGGCTAGTCAGATACTTGGTTGGTATACCTGCATGCGGTTGAACTTCGGCAGCGGCGGCTATCACGGCAGGATGTCGTACCATATCAAAGGCCTTAGCCATGTCCAATATGACCAAGTGTAATTGCCGCCGCCGTACTCTCGCATCTTGGAGGAGGCTCGCCAAGATGTCCGTATTTTCGATGACTCCATCTTGGGGCCCGAAGGCCCTTTGCCTCTCATCCCCAAGGCACAGGTGTACACAAGCCTACGGGCCAAGATCTTATTTTGGTGCCTCAGGATTACTGACGCGGTCGAAATTGGTCGTTAATCCCCCGGATGTTCTGGGTTTCGCACCTTTGGGATAAATACTGTCCGACTGAGGGGCAGATCGTTAGGAATCCTTCGTATGTACAAGACGACGTTCATAAGAGCCACGCGTAAAAATGGCGCGACCGCTCTCCATTGTCGCACCGTTCCCCCCTGCGGGTAGGGGGTTAGAGAATACTCCCGCAGTATCCCTGCTTGTCGTAAGAGGCGACTAAAAGGGCGGGGAGAAAACCCCGAAAACAAACCCCAAGCCAGCAAGGGATGCGTCCGGACAGTGCTGTGGATCTACTGTCTGTGAGCGGCCATACCATCTGGCCTGCGATCCGCCCAGGTGTTTGCCGTGCCTGGAGACCCGTAAGGGAGAAAAGGGGATCCTGGAAGGTGAGCTTTCTGGTTCCCAGCAGGGTGTCGGATGCCCTGTATGGACCGGGGAGTGATACCCCTCTTCGGCCCCGGATTTCGTGTAAACGGGAGGCCGGGAGCTAGCCACTCCCGGTCAATCGGCTTCCGTCGCGTTTTCGCTCCGGTGGCGAGTGCCAAGGTTGTGGGGGTCTGCGTAGGGAGGTCGGAGATGTAAGGGTTTTGGTGGGCCCTTGCACCGAAGATCCACCCCGAAACAGACAACCACTTCTGAAGCGCTATATCCCTCGAGTTAGCCCTGGCGACCGCTCCGGTTTGGCGGAGTGGCGTCCCAAATGTGTGGCTCCGTGGCGGGTGGGGAGGCCGAGGGACGAATAATTAATTATTATGGAGGAAAAACCCTTTCCACCACTAAAAAGATCCCGTCCGGACACCGGCGGGGGAGAAAAGTGCATAGGCGCATGTAAGCGCTATTTAATTATGTCGTGCATAAAGGAAGGTGAAACCTTGAAAAAGGTTTCTCCTTTCTTAATTCGCAGAGTTTTGTCACAGATTGTGCCTGGGGACCCAAAGAGCGTGAAGAAGCTCCGGGATGGTACACTTCTTATAGAGACCCTGAACGATACACAAAGCGATAAACTGCTTGCTATGGGAATGCTCCATGACATTCCGATTAAGGTGGAGGTGCACCGCACTCTTAACACCTGTCGGGGAGTCATCAGTCACTACGACCTCCTATACGTGGACATCGAAGAAATCAAGAGAGAAATGTTCTCTCAGGGAGTGACTGATTGTCGTCGACTCACCACGAGGCGCAACGGAGAAAACGTAAACAGCACCTCCGTGATCTTGACGTTTGCGCGTGATAGACTACCCGACAAGGTGTTTGTGGGCTATGAATCGGTACCAGTGAGGCCATTCATCCCAAATCCCGTGCGTTGTTTCAAATGCCAACGGTTCGGCCATGTCGCGTCGCGTTGCGAGGGTAAGGCCACCTGCCCGCGCTGTGGCAAAGACGCGCACGAGGATAAAGAGTGCTCTTCGGAACCTCTTTGTGTCAATTGCGAGGGTACACACCCAGTGTACTCTCGTGATTGCCCGAAGATGAAAGAAGAGAGGAAAGTCATGGAGATAAAAACCCTTGAAAAAATCCCATATGCGGAAGCGAGGAGGAAATACAGGGCGCTAATCGCTCCAACTTTCTCCCGGTCCTTTGCTTCCGTTGCAACCACGCAATGTGTAAAGTGTACCATCGCCACGCAGACGGAGATACCGAAAGAATCCCCAGTTGAAAACACGCAAGTGCCTAAACCCAAAAGGGTGAAGGATGGGAAGAGTAAGGTGGACAAGGAGCCACCTACTCCTGTGGGCCCTTCAAAGAAGAGCCCACAGAAAACCACCAAGGGGAACACGCCAAAAGGGCGTGAGAATACACCTTCCCCGCCGCCTCCAGTGAAGCCAAAGAGGCCGGAGGTAATTGAAGAGGACCAGAGTATCTCTGATACTGAGGTCTTCGCAAACGAGTGGAAGAGGAAACATCGCTTCAAGCGATAACCTCAATAGAGTTGGTCATCTCCCTTTTTAGTCATCTTATTTATTTATATATTTATTTATTTATTTTAATTTAACACTTTAAATGTGTTCCATTCTGCAGTGGAACTGCAATGGCTTTTATCGGCACAAGGAGGAGCTGGCCATTTTAATCCAAGATTTTAAACCCTCTTGTATTTGTCTCCAAGAGACCCATTTTAAGGCTGAAGATAAGGGTATTCTGAAGGGATTCACTGTTTTTAGAACGGATGACCTAAGTGGCCAACGAGCCCAAGGGGGAGTAGCAGTTGCGGCCCGTGAGGCCCTTTACACCTCGCGAGTCCAACTGAACTCTCCATTCCAGGCCGTCGCTGTCACGGTGCACACCCCTGAGAGGATGACGTTATGCAACGTGTATCTGCCAGAGGGTGCACCGGTGACCCGCCTGAACCTTGAAGCCCTTGTCCACCAGCTTCCTCAGCCGTTCATTTTGATGGGAGATTTTAATGCCCATGATCCTCTCTGGGGAGGGCCAGAAACCCAAAGCAATAGGAGAGGTCGAATTTTATCCAACTTTATTGAGGATTTTAACCTGTTTTTATTAAATAGCGGCGAAAAAACCCGCTTTAACAGCTTCAATGGGGAATTCTCAGCAATAGATCTTTGTCTATGCTCGAGAAGTCTAGCCCCAAAGCTGAAAATGTCCACCCACAACGATCTCTGTGGGAGTGACCATTTTCCTCTTCTACTCGTTAAGGAAGACTCTTCGCCCACCATTTCAAAACCTTCGGAAAAGTGGCGTATTAACCGTGCGGACTGGCCACTTTTCAAGCGTACGTTTACATATAAACACGACGCAAGTTTCGACGCGTTGCACAACGTCGATAAACTAAGTTCAACGCTGTTGGCGGCAGCTACCAAAAGTATCCCTCGTACGTCCGGGAACATTAATCGAGCTCCTGTCCCTTGGTGGAACGGGGAATGCGACCGGGCGATTCGGGCGAGGAAAAAAGCATTAAATATTTTTAGAAAATATCCCACGGCAACTAATCTGGCATCGTACCGCCGCCTGAGAGCGCGAGCTCGAAGGGCCGTGAAGGAGGCCAAGAGGGCTTCCTGGATAGAATACGTCTCTACCATCAACCATCGCACGCCGCTTGGTCAGGTATGGGACAAAGTCAAGAAAATCTCCGGGTCCAAGGGCTCATTTGTCATCTCGCCATTGCTTGTTGCTGGCCGGGTGGTTAATTCACCTGCCGAAATAAGCAACATATTTGCCAGTCAGTTCGCGGCCAATAGCAGTGACGAGGGCTATGCCGCGGACTTTGCGAACCTGAAGAGGCGATGCGAGAGAGTCCCTCTCAATTTTGGTGCAGGTCCTACAAGTGAATATTACAATGAGCCTTTCACGTCCTGGGAGCTTAAATCCGCCATCGAAGACTCCCATTACACCTCGCCAGGGGCGGACGAAATCCACAACGCATTTCTCCGGAACATTCCGGAAACTGCGATTGGGGAGGTCCTAAATACCCTCAACCAACTTTGGAACGAGGGCAGTTTTCCAAATGCCTGGCGAGAGTCCATCGTGATACCAATCCCAAAACAGGGCAAGGACAAAAATGACCCGAACAACTACCGTCCCATATCTCTCACCAGCTGCCTGTGCAAGGTGATGGAACGGATGGTAAACCGACGTCTCATGTGGTGCTTGGAGAGTCGACACCTGCTCTCCGACGCTCAGTGCGGCTTTCGGCGTGGCAGGTCCACGACAGACCATCTGGTGCGCACTGAGAACTTCATCCAGGAAGCCTTTCTCCACCGTCAACACGTCATAGCAGTCTTTTTCGACCTGGAGAAGGCCTATGATAGTGTGTGGCAATGGAGAATCCTCAACACGCTCCACAAGTGGGGATTTAGAGGCAACATGGCCCTATTTATCAGAAATTTTTTAACTAACCGCCTTTTTAAAGTAAGGACTGGGAAGCACTTATCCCGATCTTTTACACAGGAGAACGGGGTACCCCAGGGTTCAGTACTGAGCGTGACGTTATTTGCCATCGCCATCAACGACGTGGTGGAATGCATCAATGCCCCGGTGATGGCATCGCTCTATGTGGACGACTTAGCCATATTTTGCCGGTCGACACGACTGCCAAACGCTTCCAGGCAAGCCCAGGTGACTCTAAACAAACTGGGAGAGTGGTCGCGAAAGAACGGATTTCGTTTCTCCATGGAGAAAACGAAATGCGTGCACTTTCACCGTCTTCGCGGTTACCACGTTACCCCGACCCTAACCCTGTTGGGTAGGATTCTTCCATTTGTGGAGTCCGTCCGCTTTCTCGGCATGATCCTGGACCAAAAGCTGAACTGGCGGGAGCATATCCGCGTGTTACGCGAGAGGTGTCGCCAAACCCTCAACGTTTTAAAGTTTTTAACTCACTCCACTTGGGGAGCAGACCGCTCCACCATGCTTTTATTGTACAGAGGCTTGGTGCGATCCAAACTGGACTATGGTTCCATAGTGTATTCCTCAGGACGAGAGTCTTACTTGAGACCACTCACATGTGTCCACAATGCTGGGATACGGTTGGCCACCGGGGCATTTAGAACAAGCCCAGTCCCAAGCTTACTTGCAGACGCAGGGGAGCCTCCGTTGGAAACCCGCAGGATGATTTTAATGGGCAACTATGCCTGTAAAATTTTATCAGAGACAATCCACCCTTGTTTTAACATAGTTTTTAACCAACGGTTTTTAGACTTATTTAACAGGCGGAGAAGGGCAACTAGGCCCTTTGCCGTTCGTTTTAATGATTTTATTAATGAGGTAAATTTTACATTTCCTCAAATATGCCCCGTCTCCTATGCTAAGTATCCGCCTTGGTTAACACCAATGCCGGATATTAAACTCATTGCCAGTGCACGCCGCAAAGCCAAAACGACCGATTCCGAATACCAGCAGCTCTTCAGTGCCGTCCTCAGCTCACTTTCTGACTTTGTCCCAGTCTACACCGACGGGTCAAAGTCAGAATCTGCATGTGCCTATGCGGTCGTGTCCCACTACCATGGAGTCGTGAGGAAAAAACTGCACACTTCTTGCAGCATTTTCACAGCCGAGCTGTCAGCCATAAGGACGGCCCTAGGAGAAATAAAAGAAAGCAATGGCTCTTTCCTCATCTGCACCGACTCGTTGAGCGCCCTAAAATCTTTATCGGCCTTTGCACCTGTGCACCCGATAGTCCAGGAGATCCATTATACCCTGTTGTCCCTTCAGAGAAAGGGGAACAGGGTCTCCTTTATATGGACTCCTGGTCACGTCGGCATAAGAGGCAACGAAAAAGCTGACCAGGCAGCGAAGGATGCCCTTCGACAACCCGAGACCGACTCCACCTTGGTTCCAATGGAGGACGTGAAGGCCGCCTTGCGGAACTCGGTCCTGCATCAGTGGAAGGAGACTTGGCAGTCTCTGCAAAATAATAAACTCAGGGCAATAAAACCGGTCGTTTCACCATGGTCCTCTTCCATCCGGAACATTCGGAGGGAAGAGGTCATGATTACGCGCCTGAGAATAGGACACTCTGCCCTCACTCATTCGTACCTCTTTGCGGAGGTAAAAGAACAGCCCCGCTGCAATGAGTGTTTCCAACCCCTGACCATAAAACATATCCTGACGGAATGTACAACATACCAAAGGGCCAGAGACATGTTGAAGATAAGGGGAGACTTAAAAAATATTTTAGGGGATGACTCTGGGTCTATAAATCGAGTCTTAACTTTTTTAAGGGCAACCGGTTTAATGGGGCAGCTTTAGCTTCGGAGCGCATAATTTTAATGCTTTTGATTTTAGCATTTTCCCTTTTTTTTTTTTTTTTTGTTTATTTTATTTATTTATATATTTATTCGTATATATCTGTTTACTTATTCCTAGTTTAAAAGGAACATAAGTTTTACGTAATGACAGTGGTGCAAAATGACCATAGCTGTCGACGCACCCTACAAACCCCTAAAACTACTACTTGTCGCACCGTTACGCGCACGGGTCCCGGAGCTGTCCTTGTTTTGAGTTTTTCTCAGTCACTTCATAAGAGGTGACCGGATGCGTCTGGTTAAGCAAGAGGGGAGGCACCCTGCCGCCGGCGGTTCTTCACCGACTCGGGAGATTGCGCCTATCCCCGGGTCCTCCATTAGGTCTGCCCAGAACCCGAACATCTCTCGAGCACCGAGAGCGTCCGGCTTCGTCGGTGTTCCATCCAGGATTTCCCGGGCGGCTTTCCCTTGGTTCTTCTTAAACAAGGACTGGACCCGCGCGAACTCGTTACGCCTGCTGACTTTGCGGTTCCATACGGGGTCAGATATCGTGAAGGTTTATCGTTCGGAAGTTCCTCTATCAGTCCTGGGAAAAACATCGGCCACCCAATTGGAAATTGAGTTTGAGACATCTTCCCAATCGTGAGCATTCTAAAAGATGTTCGTTATAACTGCACTTTGGTGTTTTCTGCCCTTGGAGAGCTTAGGAATAACATTCTTAAGCCACTCCTCCAGCTGGCAGATACCCGTGGCAGACTTGGGTACCGGATCTTCTATTGTGGTAAGCGGAGGGGGAGTTTGAGGGCGTATCTCGGGCTGCACGTTCATCAACTCTTGTAGCAACCCCCGGTATCGTGGGTTCCTTCTTTTCGATTTGATCCTTTCAAGGGTCCATTCAGGGAATTCCCCTTGCAGGTATTGGTTGATGAATCGCGCGCCTTCATTGATACCCCTCAGCCCGGCTACTGCGAGCAGACGGTACTCCTCCAACCGAAGTTTCTTCCTAAGGACCGAGATCTTGTCATCGGTAGCTTTAGGATGTCCTATGCGGAAGTGGACACCAAGGCCGGTCTTGATACTGAACGAGCGGTAACCCCCCCCCACCGCGGGTAGGGGGATAGAGAATACTCCCGCAGTATCCGTGCTTGTCGTAAGAGGCGACTAAAAGGGCGGAGAGAAAACCCCGAAAACAAACCCCAAGCCAGCAAGGGATGCGTCCGGACAGTGCTGTGGATCCACTGTCTGTGAGCGGCCATACCATCTGGCCTGCGATCCGCCCAGGTGTTTGCCGTGCCTGGAGACCCGTAAGGGAGAGAAGGAGATCCTAGAGGGTGAGCTTTCTGGTTCCCAGCAGGGTGTCGGATGCCCCTGTATGGACCGGGGAGTGATACCCGTCTTCGGCCCCGGATTTCGCGTAAACGGGAGGCCGGGAGCTAGCCACTCTCGGTCAATCGGCTTCCGTCGCATTTTCGCTCCAGTGTCGAGTGCCAAGGTTGTGTGGGTCTGCGTAGGGAGGTCGGAGATGTAAGGGTTTTGGTGGGCCCTTGCACCGAAGATTCACCCCGAAAAAGACAACCACTCCTGAAGCGCTATATCCCTCGAGTTAGCCCTGGCGACCGCTCCGATTTGGCGGAGTGGCGTCCCAAATGTGTGGCTCCGTGGCGGGTGGGGAGGCCGAGGGACGAATCATTTATTATTATGGAAGAAAAACCCTTTCCACCACTTAAAAGATCCCGTCCGGACACCGGCGGGGGAAAAAGGGTATTGGCGCATGTAAGCGCTATTTGATTGTGTCGTGCATAAGGGAAGGTGAGACCTTGAAAAGGTTTCTCCTTTCTTAATTCGCAGAGTGTTGTCACAGATTGCGCCTGGGGACCCAAAGAGCGTGCAGAAGCTCAGGGATGATACACTTCTTATAGAGATCCTGAACGATACACAGAGCGAAAAACTGCTAGCTATGGGAATGCTCCATGACATTCCGATAAAGGTGGAGGTGCAGTGCTCTTTTAACACCTGTCGCGGGGTCATCAGTCACTACGACCTCCTATACGTGGACATCGAAGAAATCAAGAGACAAATGTTCTCTCAGGGAGTGACTGATTGTCGTCGATTAACCACGAGGCGCAACGGAGAAAACGTGAACAGTACCTCCGTGATCTTGACGTTTGCGCGTGATAGACCACCCGACAAGGTGTTTGTGGGCTATGAATTGGTACCAGTGAAGCCATACATCCCAAATCCCGTGCATTGTTTCAAATGTCAACGGTTCGGCCATGTCGCGTCGCGCTGCGAGGGAAGGCCACCTGCCCGCGCTGTGGCAAAGACGCGCACGAGGATAAAGAGTGCTCTTCGGAACCTCTTGGCAGACGAGCCCAAGGGGGAGTACCAGTTGCGAGCCGAGAGGCCCTTTACACCTCCCAGTGTCCAACGGAACTCCATTCCAAGCCGTCGCTCCCCCCGCGGGTAAGGGGATAGAGAATACTCCCGCAGTATCCCTGCTTGTCGTAAGAGGCGACTAAAAGGGCGGGGAGAAAACCCCGAAAACAAACCCCAAGCCAGCAAGAGATGCGTCCGGACAGTGCTGTGGATCCACTGTCTGTGAGCGGCCATTCCATCTGGCCTGCGATCCGCCCAGGTGTTTGCCGTGCCTGGAGACCCGTAAGGGAGAGAAGGGGATCCTGGAGGGTGAGCTTTCTGGTTCCCAGCAGGGTGTCGGATGCCCTGTATGGACCGGGGAGTGATACCCCTCTTCGGCCCCGGATTTCGTGTAAACGGGAGGCCGGGAGCTAGCCACTCCCGGTCAATCGGCTTCCGTCGCGTTTTCGCTCTGTGGCGAGTGCCAAGATTGTGGGGGTCTGCGTAGGAAGGTCGGAGATGTAAGGGTTTTGGTGGGCCCTTGCACCGAAGATCCACCCCGAAACAGACAACCACTCCAGAAGCGCTATATCCCTCGAGTTAGCCCTGGCGACCGCTCCGGTTTGGCGGAGTGGCGTCCCAAATGTGTGGCTCCGTGGCGGGTGGGGAGGCCGAGGGACGAATCATTTCTTATTATGGAGGAAAAACCCTTTCCACCACTAAAAAGATCCCGTCCGGACACCGGCGGGGGAGAAAAGTGTATCGGCGCATGTAAGCGCTATTTAATTATTTCGTGCATAAAGGAAGGTGAAACCTTGAAAAAGGTTTCTCCCTTCTTAATTCGCAGAGTGTTATCACAGATTGTGCCTGGGGACCCAAAGAGCGTGAAGAAGCTCAGGGATGGTACACTACTTATAGAGACCCTGAACGACACACAGAGCGAAAAACTGCTTGCTTTGGGAATGCTCCATGACATTCCGATTAAGGTGGAGGTGCACCGCACTCTTAACACCTGTCGGGGAGTCATCAGTCACTACGACCTCCTATGCGTGGACATCGAAGAAATCAAGAGAGAAATGTTCTCTCAGGGAGTGACTGATTGTCGTCGACTCACCACGAGGCGCAACGGAGAAAACGTGAACAGCACCTCCGTGATCTTGACGTTTGCGCGCGATAGACTACCCGACAAGGTGTTTGTGGGCTATGAATCGGTACCAGTGAGGCCATTCATCCCGAATCCCGTGTGTTGTTTCAAATGCCAACGGTTCGGCCATGTCGCGTCGCGCTGCGAGGGCAAGGCCACCTGCCCGCGCTGTGGCAAAGACGCGCACGAGGATAAAGAGTGCTCTTCGGAACCTCTTTGTGTCAATTGCGAGGTTACACACCCAGTGTACTCTCGTGATTGCCCGAAGATGAAAGAAGAGAGGAAAGTCATGGAGATAAAAACACTGGAAAAAATCCCATATGCGGAAGCGAGGAGAAAATACAGGGCGCTAATCGCTCCAACTTTCTCCCGGTCCTTTGCTTCAGTTGCAACCACGCCATGTGTAAAGTGTACCATCGCCACGCAGACGGATATACCGAAAGAATCCCCAATGGAAATCACGCAAGTGCCTAAACCCAAAAGGGTAAAGGACACAAAGAACAAGGTGGACAAGGAGCCACCTACTCCTGTGGGCCCTTCAAAGAAGAGCTCACAAAAAACCACCAAGGGGAACACGCCAAAAGGGCGTGAGAATACACCTTCCCCGCCGCCTCCAGTCAAGCCAAAGAAGCCGGAGGTAATTGAAGAGGACCAGAGTATCTCTGATACTGAGGTCTTCGCAAACGAGTGGAAGAGGAAACATCGCTTCAAGCGATAACCTCAATAGAGTTGGTCATCTCCCTTTTTAGTCAACTTATTTATTTATATATTTATTTATTTATATATTTATTTATTTATTCATTTTAATTTAACACTTTAAATGTGTTCCATTCTGCAGTGGAACTGCAATGGTTTTTATCGGCACAAGGAGGAGCTGGCCATTTTAATCCAAGATTTTAAACCTTCTTGTATTTGTCTCCAAGAGACCAATTTTAAGGCAGAAGATAAGGGTATTCTGAAGGGGTTCACTGTTTTTAGAATGGATGACCTAAGTGGCCAACGAGCCTAAGAGGGAGTAGCAGTTGCGGCCCGTGAGGCCCTTTACACCTCGCGAGTCCAACTGAACTCTCCATTCCAAGCCGTCGCTGTCACGGTGCACACCCCTGAGAGGATGACGTTAATCAACGTGTATCTGCCAGAGGGTTCACCGGTGACCCGCCTGAACCTTGAAGCCCTTGTCCACCAGCTTCCTCAGCCGTTCATTTTGATGGGAGATTTTATTGCCCATGATCCTCTCTGGGGAGTGCCAGAAACCTAAAGTAATAGGAGAGGTCGAATTTTATCCAACTTTATTGAGGATTTTAACCTGTTTTTATTAAATAGCGGCGAAAAAACCCGCTTTAACAGCTTCAATGGGGAATTCTCAGCAATAGATCTTTGTCTATGCTCGAGAAGTCTAGCCCCAAAGCTGAAAATGTCCACCCACAACGATCTCTGTGGGAGTGACCATTTTCCTCTTCTACTCGTTAAAGAAGACTCTTCGCCCACCATTTCAAAACCTCCGGAAAAGTGGCGTATTAACCGTGCGGACTGGCCACTTTTCAAGCGTACGTTTACATATAAACACGACGCAAGTTTCGACGCGTAGCACAACGTCGATAAACTAAGTTCAACGCTGTTGGCGGCAGCTACCAAAAGTATCCCTCGTACGTCCAGGAATATTAATCGAGCTCCGGTCCCTTGGTGGAACAGGGAATGCGACCGGGCGATTCGGGCGAGGAAAAAAGCATTGAATATTTTCAGGAAATATCCGACGGCAACTAATCTGGCATCGTACCGCCGCCTGAGAGCGCGAGCTCGAAGGGCCGTGAAAGAGGCCAAGAGGGCTTCCTGGATAGAATACGTCTCTACCATCAACCATCGCACGCCACTTGGTCAGGTATGGGACAAAGTCAAGAAAATCTCCGGGTCCAAGGGCTCATTTGTCATCTCGCCATTGCTCGTTGCTGGCCGGGTGGTTAATTCACCTGCCGAAATAAGCAACATATTTGCCAGTCAGTTCGCGGCCAATAGCAGTGACGAGGGCTATGCCGCGGACTTTGCGAACCTGAAGAGGAGATGCGAGAGTCCCTCTCAATTTTGGTGCAGGTCCTACAAGCGAATATTACAATGAGCCTTTCACGTCCTGGGAGCTTAAATCCGCCATCGAAGACTCCCATTATACCTCGCCAGGGGCGGACGAAATCCACAACGCATTTCTCCGGAACATTCCGGAAACTGCGATTGGGGAGGTCCTAAATACCATCAACCAACTTTGGAACGAGGGCAGTTTTCCAAACGCCTTGCGAGAGTCCATCGTGATACCAATCCCAAAACAGGGCAAGGACAAAAATGACCCGAACAACTACCGTCCCATATCTCTCACCAGCTGCCTGTGCAAGGTGATGGAACGGATGGTAAACCGACGTCTCATGTGGTGCTTGGAGAGTCGACACCTGCTCTCCGACGCTCAGTGCGGCTTTCGGCGTGGCAGGTCCACGACAGACCATCTGGTTCGCACTGAGAACTTCATCCAGGAAGCCTTTCTCCACCGTCAACGCGTCATAGCAGTCTTTTTCGACCTGGAGAAGGCCTATGATAGTGTGTGGCAATGGAGAATCCTCAACACGCTCCACAAGTGGGGATTTAGAGGCAACATGGCCCTATTTATCAGAAATGTTTTAACAAACCGCCTTTTTAAAGTAAGGACTGGGAAGCACTTATCCCGATCTTTTACACAGGAGAACGGGGTACCCCAGGGTTCAGTACTGAGCGTGACGTTATTTGCCATCGCCATCAACGACGTGGTGGAATGCATCAATGCCCCGGTGATGGCAGCGCTCTATGTGGACGACCTAGCCATATTTTGCCGGTCAGCACGACTGCCAAACGCTTCCAGGCAAGCCCAGGTGACTCTAAACAAACTGGGAGAGTGGTCGCGAAAGAACGGATTTCGTTTCTCCATGGAGAAAACGAAATGCGTGCACTTTCACCGTGTTCGCGGTTACCACGTTACCCCGACCCTAACCCTGTTGGGTAGGATTCTTCCATTTGTGGAGTCCGTCCGCTTTCTCGGCATGATCCTGGACCAAAAGCTGAACTGGCGGGAGCATATCCGCGTGTTACGCGAGAGGTGTCGCCAAACCCTCAACGTTTTAAAGTTTTTAACTCACTCCACTTGGGGAGCAGACCGCACCACCATGCTTTTATTGTACAGAGGCTTGGTGCGATCCAAACTGGACTATGGTTCCATAGTGTATTCCTCAGGACGAGAGTCTTACTTGAGACCACTCACATGTGTCCACAATGCTGGGATACGGTTGGCCACCGGGGCATTTAGAACAAGCCCAGTCCCAAGCTTACTTGCAGACACAGGGGAGCCTCCGTTGGAAACCCGCAGGATGATTTTAATGGGCAACTATGCCTGTAAAATTTTATCAGAGACAATCCACCCTTGTTTTAACATAGTTTTTAACCAACGGTTTTTAGACTTATTTAACAGGCGGAGAAGGGCAACTAGGCCCTTTGCCGTTCGTTTTAATGATTTTATTAATGAGGTAAATTTTACATTTCCTCAAATATGCCCCGTCTCCTATGCTAAGTATCCGCCTTGGTTAACGCCAATGCCGGATATTAAACTCATTGCCAGTGCACGCCGCAAAGCCAAAACGACCGATTCCGAATACCAGCAGCTCTTCAGTGCCGTCCTCGGATCACTTTCTGACTTTGTCCCAGTCTACACCGACGGGTCAAAGTCAGAATCTGCATGTGCCTATGCGGTCGTGTCCCACTACCATGGAGTCGTGAGGAAAAAACTGCACACTTCATGCAGCATTTTCACAGCCGAGCTGTCAGCCACAAGGACGGCCCTAGGAGAAATAAAAGAAAGCAATGGCTCTTTCCTCATCTGCACAGACTTGTTGAGCGCCCTAAAATCTTTATCGGTCTTTGCACCTGTGCACCCGATAGTCCAGGAGATCCATTATACCCTGTTGTCCCTTCAGAGAAAGGGGAACAGGGTCTCCTTTATATGGACTCCTGGTCACGTCGGCATAAGAGGTAACGAAAAAGCTGACCAGGCAGCGAAGGATGCCCTTCGACAACCCGAGACCGACTCCACCTTGGTTCCAATGGAGGACGTAAAGGCCGCCTTGCGGAACTCGGTCCTGCATCAGTGGAAGGAGACTTGGCAGTCTCTGCAAAATAATAAACTCAGGGCAATAAAACCGGTCGTTTCCCCATGGTCCTCTTCCATCCGGAAAATTCGGAGGGAAGAGGTCATGATTACGCGCCTGAGAATAGGACACTCTGCCCTCACTCATTCGTACCTCTTTGCGGAGGTAAAAGAACAGCCCCGCTGCAATGAGTGTTTCCAACCCCTGACGATAAAACATATCCTGACGGATTGTACAACATACCAAAGGGCCACCATGAGGGCGCGGGTTCAAATCCCGGCGGTGTTGAATATTTTTCAGAGGTATCTCGATCCCTACTTGAGGTGCTTTGTGGAGGGCACTTTGAGTGAGTACGCCGTCCGTCGGATGGGACGTTAAACTGCGGACCCCTTGGCGCCTTTCGTAAAGAGTAGGCTAATGCCGACGCCGGGTTTCTCTCTACCCTTCATCCTTTCCTATCCATCCCCTATGGCGCAAATGACCTTAGCTGTCGGTCGCCTCCCCTCAAAACAACTACTACCAAAGGGCCAGAGACATGTTGAAGATAATGGGAGACTTAAAAAATATTTTAGGGGATGACTCCGGGTCTATAAACCGAGTCCTAAGTTTTTTAAGGTATACTGGTTTAATGGGGCAGCTTTAGCTTTGGAGCTCATAATTTTAATGCTTTTGATTTTAGCATTTTCCTTTTTTTATCTTTTCTGTTTATTTTATTTATTTATATATTTATTCGTATTTATTTGTTTACTTATTCCTAGTTTAAAAGGAACATAAGTTTTACGTTATTACAGTGGTGCAAAATGACCATAGCTGTCGACGCACCCTACAAACCCCTAAAACTACTCCATGAGAAATGACGAGTGTCAATCTCGCTCTTCAATTTTTCCTCCACGGGTATTTTAAAACCTTTTATTGCATTAAATGATAGTTTGGTTGTCTCTCTACTTTTGCAATCAGTCGTTGTTCGCAATTTTCATTTGTATTCGTAATTTTTTCAATAATATATTTTTCTCCCCGCAGTGCCGGGATGAGAAAGTGAGCGTTTGAATTCCATCTTCAGTTTTTCCTCCAACGGTTGTTAATACCTTTTACTGCATTAAATGAAATTTTGGTCGCCCGTCTACCTTTGCAATCAGTTTTTGTTGAGAAAAAAAATTTCATATTTACATGTAATTTTTGGAAACAAATTTTCCCCCCCGCAGGGCCGGGATGAGAAATGTCGAGTTTCAACCCCCCCGCGGGTAGGGGGATAGAGAATACTCCCGCAGTATCCCTGCTTGTCGTAAGAGGCGACTAAAAGGGCGGGGAGAAAACCCCGAAATCAAACCCCAAGCCAGCAAGGGATGCGTCCGGACAGTGCTGTGGATCCACTGTCTGTGAGCGGCCATACCATCTGGCCTGCGATCCGCCCAGGTGTTTGCCGTGCCTGGAGACCCGTAAGGGAGAGAAGGGGATCCTGGAGGGTGAGCTTTCTGGTTCCCAGCAGGGTGTCGGATGCCCTGTATGGACCGGGGAGCGATATCCCTCTTCGGCCCTGGATTTCGTGTAAACGGGAGGCCGGGAGCTAGCCACTCTCGGTCAATCGGCTTCCGTCGCATTTTCGCTCCAGTGTCGAGTGCCAAGGTTGTGCGGGTCTGCGTAGGGAGGTCGGAGATGTAAGGGTTTTGGTGGGCCCTTGCACCGAAGATCCACCCCGAAACAGACAACCACTCCAGAAGCGCTATATCCCTCGAGTTAGCCCTGGCGACCGCTCCGGTTTGGCGGAGTGGCGTCCCAAATGTGTGGCTCCGTGGCGGGTGGGGAGGCCGAGGGACGAATCATTTCTTATTATGGAGGAAAAACCCTTTCCACCACTAAAAAGATCCCGTCCGGACACCGGCGGGGGAGAAAAGTGTATCGGCGCATGTAAGCGCTATTTAATTATGTCGTGCATAAAGGAAGGTGAAACCTTGAAAAAGGTTTCTCCCTTCTTAATTCGCAGAGTGTTATCACAGATTGTGCCTGGGGACCCAAAGAGCGTGAAGAAGCTCAGGGATGGTACACCACTTATAGAGACCCTGAACGACACACAGAGCGAAAAACTGCTTGCTTTGGGAATGCTCCATGACATTCCGATTAAGGTGGAGGTGCACCGCACTCTTAACACCTGTCGGGGAGTCATCAGTCACTACGACCTCCTATACGTGGACATCGAAGAAATCAAGAGAGAAATGTTCTCTCAGGGAGTGACTGATTGTCGTCGACTCACCACAAGGCGCAACGGAGAAAACGTAAACAGCACCTCCGTGATCTTGACGTTTACGCTTGGAGAGGGAGTAATAACCTCGGTTATTACTCCCTCTCCACGGGCAACTATATCATTTGGGCCGACCTCAGAGCAGGTGAGACCACCCGCTGAATTTAAGCATATTAATAAGCGGAGGAAAAGAAACTAACCAGGATTCCCTTAGTAACGGCGAGCGAACAGGGATCGACTCCAGGGCCAAAGCTCGCGCCCCCCGCGGGGCGCCGAGCGCTCCGGCGGGCGTCGGTCCCCGCACCCCCGGGGCGTCTGATCCCTCATTGCGAGGGGAGGCGCACCCAGAGCGCACACGTTGGGACCCGAAAGATGGTGAACTATGCCTGGCCAGGACGAAGTCAGGGGAAACCCTGATGGAGGTCCGTAGCGATTCTGACGTGCAAATCGATCGTCGGAGCTGGGTATAGGGGCGAAAGACTAATCGAACCATCTAGTAGCTGGTTCCCTCCGAAGTTTCCCTCAGGATAGCTTGCGCTCGGAGGAGAGTCTCATCCGGTAAAGCGAATGATTAGAGGCCTTGGGGCCGAAACGGCTTCAACCTATTCTCAAACTTTAAATGGGTGAGAACTCCGGCTTGCTCGATTTATCGAAGCCGGAGACGGGGTCCCCTCGGGGGCCCCTGGGATCGGAGTGCATAGTGGGCCACTTTTGGTAAGCAGAACTGGCGCTGTGGGATGAACCAAACGACGGGTTAAGGCGCCCGAATCGACGCTCATGGGAAACCATGAAAGGTGTTGGTTGCTTAAGACAGCAGGACGGTGGCCATGGAAGTCGGAATCCGCTAAGGAGTGTGTAATAACTCACCTGCCGAAGCAACTAGCCCTGAAAATGGATGGCGCTGAAGCGTCGTGCCTATACCTGGCCGTCGCCGCAGGGCGGACTCGGCTCCGAGTCGAGTGCCGCTTGACGCGGCGACGAGTAGGAGGGTCGCGGCGGCGTGCGCAGAAGGGTCTGGGCTCGAGCCTGCCTGGAGCCGCCGTCGGTGCAGATCTTGGTGGTAGTAGCAAATACTCCAGCGAGGCCCTGGAGGACTGATGTGGAGAAGGGTTTCGTGTGAACAGCCGTTGCACACGAGTCAGTCGATCCTAAGCCCTAGGAGAAATCCGAAGCTAACGGCGATAGAAAAAATTTTCATAAGCAAAATGATCCATCGGTCGGGCGAAAGGGAATCCGGTTCCTATTCCGGAACCCGGCAGCGGAACCGTTGTTTGTCGGGCCCTCACAAGGGGTTCGTCAGGGTAACCTAAAAGAGCCCGGAGACGTCGTCGGGAGCCACGGAAAGAGTTTTCTTTTCTGCATGAGCGTTCGAGTTCCCTGGAATCCTCTCGCAGGGAGATAGGGTTTGGAACGCGAAGAGCACCGCAGTTGCGGCGGTGCCCGTGATTTCCCGACGGACCTTGAAAATCCGGGAGAGGGTCACGTGGAGGTGTCGCGCCGGCTCGTACCCATATCCGCAGCAGGTCTCCAAGGTGAAGAGCCTCTAGTCGATAGAATAATGTAGGTAAGGGAAGTCGGCAAATCGGATCCGTAACTTCGGGATAAGGAATGGCTCTGAGGGTCGGGGCGTGTCGGGCTTGGTCGGGAAGCGGGTTGATAGCTGACGTGCCGGGCCTGGGCGAGGAGAATCGGTGCGTTCGCGCGCCGTGGATCCGAGTTCGGTCCCGTGCCTTGGCCTCCCGCGGACCTTCCTTGCTGCGAGGACGCGCGTGGCGACCCCGTGGTACGTCGTTCGTGCCATTTGGGGCCACCGCCCGCGCGCCACTCTTCGGCCGCCATTCAACGACTGGCTCAGAACTGGCACGGACCGGGGGAATCCGACTGTCTAATTAAAACAAAGCATTGCGATGGCCCCAGCGGGTGTTGACGCAATGTGATTTCTGCCCAGTGCTCTGAATGTCAAAGTGAAGAAATTCAAGCAAGCGCGGGTAAACGGCGGGAGTAACTATGACTCTCTTAACTCAACCGGAAGGTGGCTAGAGCACGTTAAAGTACCAGTAGGGAGGCACAGGGGGTAAAACCCCGGGTCTCGGTGGGTTGCCAGCCCGCCGAGATCTTAACAACCTCAGGTCCGAAAAATCACAGAAGATTTGGGGATCCCGGTGGGGTACAGCCGGCAGAGCCTCGGACTGCCGGCACTGAGGTGCTAAGCCAGAGGAGTGAGGAAGAAGCGAACGACAATGACTCCTGTACAAACATCCAGTTCATGTGCACGGACTGCCAGCCACAGCGCCCCTTCCAATGAAAGATAGGATTGGGCGTACACCGAAGGAGGATGCACCCAGATGAGGTCAATTCGACCATCACCGTTGCTCAGCGCAAGAAGCGCTGGAGCGAGGAAGAACTGGAGCTACTAGCCTTAGAGGAGGCCCAAGCCACGCGGCAAGGGCGAATTAGCAATATCAACCTATATTTGCTAAACAAGATGCGACTCCAAGGGAGGACGCTGGAAAGCATCAAAGGGGCGAGGAAGAAGCTCGAGTACCGGGAGCGAGTGACCCGCATACTCACGGAGCTTTCCGAAATTGATCAGAAAACCTCAGGATCAAATGTGAAGAAGTGACCCCCCCTTTGATGTTAGAAACTCCTGGCTACTCCGAGAATGTGATGACCGAAGCCTCAAGCATGGTCGAAACAAATAATAATGTCTACCTCAAAGCGATCAAAGCTCTCTGCCTTAAGGCGCGAAACATCTCATCTCATAAGGCAGATGAACTCATCACCATTGCCGAATCCGTCCTAAGGGGAGAGCTTAGGAACGCTGAGGAAATTATGTGGTTGAGAAATATCTTTCCTGATACAACGCCCCTGCCTAAGGGAGTAAGGAAAAAGAAGTGTGTAGGCAATCCAAAAATGGCGAGATGGCGCGAAAGGCGCAAAGAATATGCAGCCATTCAAAAGATGTTCAAAAAGAACATGGGCAGAGCGGCCAAAAACATCCTGGACGGGCAGCTCAAGGCAAAAATGCCTGGCATGGAGGCAATGAGAGCCTATTGGGAGCCCATATTCTCGAGAAAACCGCCCGCTGAAGATCCGTCACTTGAGATACGGGGCCACAAGAAACATCTGCAATGGCTAGCGGACCCAGTTCAACCAACTGAAGTTGAGCGAACTAACATTCCAGCTAATTCCGCGCCAGGATTGGATGGCATCTCACCTAGACAATGGCGCAGTGTCCCGGCGATGGTGCGAGCGCTATACTACAACGTGGTGCTGTCCCTGGGAGCGTTTCCGAAGAGGCTTCAAACCAGCCGGACCATTTTTATTCCAAAGAAGGACGGGGCGTCCAGCCCAGGAGACTTTAGGCCAATCAGTATTACGTCCGTGGTCGTACGCCTATTAAACAAGATCTTGGCTAGACGCCTAATGGCAGCCAATCTAGTGGAGGCGACTCAGAGATGTATGCAGGATGGATGCGCGGAGAATGCCACCATCCTAAGTGCAATCCTCCATGACGCGAAATCCAATCTCCGCGAGGTTCACGTCGCCTCCCTAGACATGGCCAAGGCGTACGACTCGGTAAGCCACGTAGCAATCAAGAACACGCTTCAAAGGCTGGGCCTACCCCGTCCCTTCGTGGAATATATAACCCGATCGCTCGCAGACAGCACCACGGTTCTCGAAGTTAATGGACATAAATCAGTACCTATAAGCATCACTAGGGGCGTGCGGCAGGGAGATCCTCTCTCCACACCAATCTTCTGCTTAGTGATGGACGAAGTCACCACCTCGGTCCCAAAGCTCATAGGATATAACATCTCAGGCGCACACATTACATCGCTGGCCTACGCTGACGACCTGATAACCATAGCATCCACCAGAACTGGGATGCAAACATCTATTGATGTCCTTGAGGCAGCGGCAGCGAAGCGCGGACTGAGCTTCAATGCCAAGAAGTGCGTTGCGCTGTCGGTGATTCCCGCCGGCAAGCAGAAGACCTTTAAGGTCATCGCTGATCCACAATTTAGGACGGCCTCGGGCGATTACATTCGCCAGCTGCGATCGTCAGAAAATTGGAAATATTTGGGGCTTAACTTCTCCCCCACCGGGGTCTTGCGGGCCGGAGGGACACTGGAAGCAGAGTTAAGTCGAATATCGGCTGCTCCATTAAAACCTCAGCAACGCCTTAAGGTGCTCAGATGCTTCCTCGCGCCACGATATTACCATCTGTATACTTTATCGGGAACAACCCTAAAACTCCTCAGAGCGCTAGACAAACAGATAAGGGGGGCAGCACGTAAGTGGCTACGCCTACCCCATGATACACCGTTAGGTTACTTCCATGCGCAGTGTAAGGAAGGAGGATTGGGACTTCCCTCCTTCGTAACGACCATTCCATCACTCCTGTTGCGAAGGCTCTCCATGCTGAGCTCCTCTCAGTTCCAAGTGGCAAGAGCCATCTATGAACATCAATGGGTCCAGTCAAGGCTTAGGTGGGCTGAGCAAGCCTTGACTATCAAGAATGAGACCCTGGCCACTAAAGAACAAGTGAGCAGATACTGGGCCAATACGCTCCATCAGTCAAACGACGGATGGGAACTGAGAGAGTCAGCAAAGGTGGGCGCGAGCACAGGATGGATTGACGGGGGAAGCTTTGCCATCCCCGGACGCGACTACATCCGGTACCACCACGTCCATATCAACGCGCTGCCAACTCGTGTTAGGACATCTAGGGGAAGACGGAACAACGACGCAGCCTCCATCTGCTGCAGAGCAAGGTGCACCGCATCAGAGACCGCCGCTCATGTGGTTCAGAACTGTTTCCGGACGCATGGGGGGCGGATCCGACGCCATGATGCAGTAGTTAAGACCATCAGGAACGGGTTGGCGCCAACCGGATGGAACGTGACACAAGAACCCCATTATCGACCTAAGGGGGTGCTGCAAAAACCAGATCTAGTAGCCAAAAAGGACGACAAGGTGAAGATTATAGACGTGCAGATCGTCTCCGGTGCTACCTCTTTGACCGACGCGCATGCGCGTAAAGTAGCGAAATACAACACCCCGGAGCTAAAGGAGCTGGTCGCGGCACGAAAGGAGGTGGCAGTGGATGCGGTTGAAGTCGCCACATGCACCATATCCTGGAAAGGGATATGGGCAAGAAAATCCGCTGAACAACTACTCGACCTGGGGATGACGAAAGGATTCCTGGCCGCCGTGACAACACGTGTACTTCAAGGATCGTTCC
>NW_027286537.1:207500-212500 GCF_022747635.1 Hetaerina americana
CTGAAGGAATCAGCGTGTCCTCCCTGGCCGAAAGGCCCGGGTAACCCGCTGAACCTCCTTCGTGCTAGGGATTGGGGCTTGCAATTGTTTCCCATGAACGAGGAATTCCCAGTAAGCGCGAGTCATAAGCTCGCGTTGATTACGTCCCTGCCCTTTGTACACACCGCCCGTCGCTACTACCGATTGAATGATTTAGTGAGGCCTTCGGACTGGTGCGCGGCGCTCGCCGCCTCAACACCGGTGGCGCCGATGTTGCTGGAAAGATGGCCAAACTTGATCATTTAGAGGAAGTAAAAGTCGTAACAAGGTTTCCGTAGGTGAACCTGCGGAAGGATCATTACAGCTTTCGATTATAAAATCGTAGCTTTGGAACGAATTGGTGAAGAGAAAAAGGGACAAAGAAGGCGAGCAGTCGGGTGCCCGGCTTTCAAAAGCCGGCTTTAAAAGACACACGCCCAACTCGCTCGCAAAGAAGGGAAAAAATTCCCAGTTTGTATGTTTCGATGAAACGAATTTTTTACATAAAATGAAATGAAAGAAAGAAATTCTAAACGGTGGATCACTCGGCTCGTGGATCGATGAAGAACGCAGCTAACTGCGCGTCGAATTGTGAACTGCAGGACACATGAACATCGACGTTTCGAACGCACATTGCAGCCCTCGGATTTTGTTCCCGGGCTACGCCTGGCTGAGGGCCGGCAATTCAGTTCGCGAACGGAAACGTTTGCGTACTGGGGCGACGAGCATCCCTCGCTGGGATGGATCGTCGCCCGGATTGATAGGGGGCTCTGCGGGAGATTGGGCGAGACCCGTCCCCGCCGGTCGAGGTGAGACGCTTCGTTATTTTTTGACGGCGTTCGCCTGCGGATCGGTGGGGGCTCGGTTATTACTCCCTCTCCACGGGCAACTATATCATTTGGGCCGACCTCAGAGCAGGTGAGACCACCCGCTGAATTTAAGCATATTAATAAGCGGAGGAAAAGAAACTAACCAGGATTCCCTTAGTAACGGCGAGCGAACAGGGATCGACTCCAGGGCCAAAGCTCGCGCCCCCCGCGGGGCGCCGAGCGCTGTGGCGTTTGGGAGCGTCCAATTTCCCGAGGGGCGCCGGAGAGTCCAAGTCCCTCTTGAACGGGGCCACGGCCCGGAGAGGGTGCCAGGCCCGTGCGACCTCCGCGCTTGCCTCCCGGGAGGGGCGCTCCTCAGAGTCGGGTTGCTTGAGAGTGCAGCCCAAAGTCGGTGGTAAACTCCACCTAAGACTGAATACGGCCACGAGACCGATAGCGAACAAGTACCGTGAGGGAAAGTTGAAAAGCACTTTGAAGAGAGAGTTCAAGAGTACGTGAAACCGTTTGGGAGTAAACGGGTGGTACCCGAAATTTCGAAAGGGGAGATTCAGGTCTCGCCGGCGACGGGCGAGGGTCGCTTGACGGATGGCGCGCCGGCGGGCGGGGGGTGACCCCCGTCACAGGCGCGTCACCCGGTGGCCCTCGAATGTTCGTCGTCGGTGTGACGCACTTCTCCCCGAGTAGGACGTCGCGACCCGTCGGACGCCGGCCCCAAGGGCCCGGGTGGAGTCCCGCCCGCTCTCGAGCGGAAAAGGACCCCGGGATCCCAGGCCGGATGTCCGACGGTAGGAAGCGAAAGTCGACGCGCCGCAAGGCGTCCGGCCCTCCGCGAGCACCCTCGGGGGTTAGGGTTCCGGACCCGGTCCGATCCCTTTCCCACCGTGGGGCTGTCCGCGAACCGTGAGGTGTCCTCGGACGGCGTCGAAAGTTTCGAGTCCGCGACGCTACGGCTTGGATGGTCCACCCGACCCGTCTTGAAACACGGACCAAGGAGTCTAACATGCGCGCGAGTCGTTGGGTCGGACACGCTCCGCTAAACCCATAGGCGTAATGAAAGTGAAGGCCGCCGTTCCGGCGGCCGAGGGAGGACGGGGTCGTTCGCTCGCTCCGGCGGGCGTCGGTCCCCGCACCCCCGGGGCGTCTGATCCCTCATTGCGAGGGGAGGCGCACCCAGAGCGCACACGTTGGGACCCGAAAGATGGTGAACTATGCCTGGCCAGGACGAAGTCAGGGGAAACCCTGATGGAGGTCCGTAACGATTCTGACGTGCAAATCGATCGTCGGAGCTGGGTATAGGGGCGAAAGACTAATCGAACCATCTAGTAGCTGGTTCCCTCCGAAGTTTCCCTCAGGATAGCTTGCGCTCGGAGGAGAGTCTCATCCGGTAAAGCGAATGATTAGAGGCCTTGGGGCCGAAACGGCTTCAACCTATTCTCAAACTTTAAATGGGTGAGAACTCCGGCTTGCTCGATTTATCGAAGCCGGAGACGGGGTCCCCTCGGGGGCCCCTGGGATCGGAGTGCATAGTGGGCCACTTTTGGTAAGCAGAACGCGCTGTGGGATGAACCAAACGACGGGTTAAGGCGCCCGAATCGACGCTCATGGGAAACCATGAAAGGTGTTGGTTGCTTAAGACAGCAGGACGGTGGCCATGGAAGTCGGAATCCGCTAAGGAGTGTGTAATAACTCACCTGCCGAAGCAACTAGCCCTGAAAATGGATGGCGCTGAAGCGTCGTGCCTATACCCGGCCGTCGCCGCAGGGCGGACTCGGCTCCGAGTCGAGTGCCGCTTGACGCGGCGACGAGTAGGAGGGTCGCGGCGGCGTGCGCAGAAGGGTCTGGGCTCGAGCCTGCCTGGAGCCGCCGTCGGTGCAGATCTTGGTGGTAGTAGCAAATACTCCAGCGAGGCCCTGGAGGACTGATGTGGAGAAGGGTTTCGTGTGAACAGCCGTTGCACACGAGTCAGTCGATCCTAAGCCCTAGGAGAAATCCGAAGCTAACGGCGATAGAAAAAATTTTCATAAGCAAAATGATCCATCGGTCGGGCGAAAGGGAATCCGGTTCCTATTCCGGAACCCGGCAGCGGAACCGTTGTTTGTCGGGCCCTCACAAGGGGTTCGTCAGGGTAACCTAAAAGAGCCCGGAGACGTCGTCGGGAGCCACGGAAAGAGTTTTCTTTTCTGCATGAGCGTTCGAGTTCCCTGGAATCCTCTCGCAGGGAGATATGGTTTGGAACGCGAAGAGCACCGCAGTTGCGGCGGTGCCCGTGATTTCCCGACGGACCTTGAAAATCCGGGAGAGGGTCACGTGGAGGTGTCGCGCCGGCTCGTACCCATATCCGCAGCAGGTCTCCAAGGTGAAGAGC
The DNA here is from genome assembly GCF_022747635.1 of Hetaerina americana. Classification (NCBI taxonomy): domain Eukaryota; kingdom Metazoa; phylum Arthropoda; class Insecta; order Odonata; family Calopterygidae; genus Hetaerina; species Hetaerina americana. Next base: position 210,714 of record NW_027286537.1, read on the forward strand.
CTCTAGTCGATAGAATAATGTAGGTAAGGGAAGTCGGCAAATCGGATCCGTAACTTCGGGATAAGGATTGGCTCTGAGGGTCGGGGCGTGTCGGGCTTGGTCGGGAAGCGGGTTGATAGCTGACGTGCCGGGCCTGGGCGAGGAGAATCGGTGCGTTCGCGCGCCGTGGATCCGAGTTCGGTCCCGTGCCTTGGCCTCCCGCGGACCTTCCTTGCTGCGAGGACGCGCGTGGCGACCCCGTGGTACGTCGTTCGTGCCATTTGGGGCCACCGCCCGCGCGCCACTCTTCGGCCGCCATTCAACGACTGGCTCAGAACTGGCACGGACCGGGGGAATCCGACTGTCTAATTAAAACAAAGCATTGCGATGGCCCCAGCGGGTGTTGACGCAATGTGATTTCTGCCCAGTGCTCTGAATGTCAAAGTGAAGAAATTCAAGCAAGCGCGGGTAAACGGCGGGAGTAACCTAGACTCTCTTAAGGGGCTGAGGAACCAACCAGTCTAACTGGGGGGAGAGCCTCAGAATCCCATACGCCAATCCCCACGTCCACGTCGTGAGAGTCGGGCAACGTCTGTGTTGAACAGGCGGCTAACGGGGATGGCTTTTTGTGCGGCCAAGAGACTCCGGCCATCTAGCCATGAGGGGGCAGCCCCCCCAAGCGACCTGCCCTACCTTTCAACCGGAAGGTGGCTAGAGCACGTTAAAGTACCAGTAGGGAGGCACAGGGGGTAAAACCCCGGGTCTCGGTGGGTTGCCAGCCCGCCGAGATCTTAACAACCTCAGGTCCGAAAAATCACAGAAGATTTGGGGATCCCGGTGGGGTCCAGCCGGCAGAGCCTCGGACTGCCGGCACTGAGGTGCTAAGCCAGAGGAGTGAGGAAGAAGCGAACGACAATGACTCCTGTACAAAAATCCAGTTCATGTGCACGGACTGCCAGCCACAGCGCCCCTTCCAATCAAAGATAGGATTGGGCGTACACCGAAGGAGGATGCACCCAGATGAGGTAAATTCGACCATCACCGTTGCTCAGCGCAAGAAGCGCTGGAGCGAGGAAGAACTGGAGCTACTAGCCTTAGAGGAGGCCCAAGCCACGCGGCAAGGGCGAATTAGCAATATCACCTATATTTGCTAAACAAGATGCGACTCCAAGGGAGGACGCTGGAAAGCATCAAAGGGGCGAGGAAGAAGCTCGAGTACCGGGAGGGAGTGACCCGCATACTCACGGAGCTTTCCGAAATTGATCAGAAAACCTCAGGATCAAATGTGGAAGAAGTGACCCCCCCTTTGATGTTAGAAACTCCTGGCTACTCCGAAAATGTGATGACCGAAGCCTCAAGCATGGTCGAAACAAATAATAATGTCTACCTCAAAGCGATCAAAGCTCTCTGCCTTAAGGCGCGAAACATCTCATCTCATAAGGCAGATGAACTCATCACCATTGCCGAATCCGTCCTAAGGGGAGAGCTTAGGAACGCTGAGGAAATTATGTGGTTGAGAAATATCTTTCCTGATACAACGCCCCTGCCTAAGGGAGTAAGGAAAAAGAAGTGTGTAGGCAATCCAAAAATGGCGAGATGGCGCGAAAGGCGCAAAGAATATGCAGCCATTCAAAAGATGTTCAAAAAGAACATGGGCAGAGCGGCCAAAAACATCCTGGACGGGCAGCTCAAGGCAAAAATGCCTGGCATGGAGGCAATGAGAGCCTATTGGGAGCCCATATTCTCGAGAAAACCGCCCGCTGAAGATCCGTCACTTGAGATACGGGGCCACAAGAAACATCTGCAAT
>NW_027286537.1:217500-222500 GCF_022747635.1 Hetaerina americana
CAGTGCCGGGATGACTTTTTCGCGAAACTTGCGAGGTATTCTTCTGGCGTGTTTTACATGGAAACCTAGGTCTAATCGATGATTTCCGCCGTTACTTAATTACACCACGTGATATTGGACCTGGAAACATGGAAAATAGTGCTTGCATTATCAATTTTTTTAGACGCACCTTGACAGCCTTTGGAGCATCAAATCCCGGCTGGTATGGTAACACATGTTTAATGGCATCAATATGTTACTCCTTTTTTCAAAGATATTGGGTTTAAATAAAGTATGATACCGCTCCATTAATTTTAATCTGAATAATTATACATGAGAAATGCTACCTTGCATTTCGGTGATCAAAATTACGTAAAAACCGAATTGAAAAATGAAAATTTTTATCCTTGGAAGAAAAACGTTGAAACTTCGCACCGTGAATGTGAGTACGAAGAAAAAAAATCCCAAGGCCTAAAACTTTTGGAAATTGACATGGTTCTCCAACGCGGAGTAAATGTTATGGCTGGTTGAGAACCGACTTATCCGGAGCGAATCCCATCTGTCCACGGTGACTAACACGGTCAATAATAAGAACGGCTATTATTCCTTTACATGAAAGCCGTTTCCATGAGGATATCACTACCTTTTTATTAAATAAAGGCAATGAAGGGAACGTACAAGTCCAAACAAACGATTAAAAATTGCTTTTTTTTTGGATATTGCGAAATATGGGCGAGGGAAGGGGATATTTCCATGCCTGGCTTATAATGTCGAGGAAAATGAATTAAGTGTTAAGTAACGATATATATATGTTGAAAGGTTGACTTGGTTTGTAACTGATGTAACGATTTTTGCAATTCTTCCGGGAAAAAATCCGCACGTGAAGCGAATTTAATGCGCAAATTATTCGCTGAAAACGAATAAATTACTTGGAAAAATTTTCTAAGTGCCGATTAATAATAATAAAGTAAGAAGTAAGGGTAAACTGGGAAGGACATGCAGAGAGAACGTAATCTTTGGAAAATGGTCGAAAATTTTCTAAGTCCCGCAAAAAATCGGCGTTTTGGACCAGTCTTTTTGCCCAGAATCTCCGAAAAACACCGGCGATTGCGCCATTCTGAGCAATGTCCAAGGGGATCCCAAAATGATTTTGACTTATATGTGGAGTATCGCATTGGCGAGTCCAACCGGTCAGCAAATGGCGAGGAAGTGATTCGGGGTTGGTTCTCGGTCTCTTCGGATCTCGCCCACCTCTACCTAGTCCCTTTTTGGAAATGGTACATAATTTACCCGAGAAATGGAAAAATCTGTTCAGGGGGCGATGCAGGGCGGGTTGCCGGGAGTTCCCCCTGCGATCGCCGGGACGAGGGTTGGTCTCTCCCCGGGGTCCTTTTGGGTTCCGGGTTGGGTTCTCTCACCGGGTGGCTGGGAATACGCCCGGTGTGTAATGCTTCCCAGACGGCCGTTTGTTTACGGAGTGCGATAAACGGTATGGGTGCGCACTCCAAACTGATTTTGACCTTGTCCGGCACTGTGTGTGTACCGGTAAGTAGGGCTGACGCTGGCCCGAAACCCTTCAAACCATACATGTCAGCAAAGCTTATAGCGCAAGCTAAGCCTCGGATGCCTCACAGTTCTAGTCCCGACTGTGTGGAAAATTCGGCTGGTGGACGATACCCGACGCGACTTGGCGACCGAACGGACAACGAATATTGGATAGCATACCCAATTGTGACGCCGTTCCCGTGCCCGCTGTGCGCTAGCGTAATGACTAGTGCGAGAGGGATCACGGGACATGTTAAAATGGTGCACCCTGGTACGAGGCAAAGATTTCGATGTTCGAAATGCGCAACGGAGTTCAGATCCTATCAATCCGTTGCATGCCACTATCCGCACTGCAAAGGGCAGATGAGTGGCGCCAGGGGGCCGGTTGAAAAAGAATATTCTTGCGAAGGATGTCCGAGGTTTTTCCCTACGGCTCGGGGATTAGCGACTCATGAACGCCATGCGCACCCCGCATTGCGGAATGAGAAGCGTCTCCGGTCGTGCCTTGTCCCGAAGGTTCTCAAAGAATCGGGACGTAAGGACTATCAATGGACCGAGGAAGAGTGTGCGAAACTCTCCGTGTTAATCAAGAAATTCTCTGGAGACCGCCGCGTGAACATTCGCATTTCTGAGGCTTTGGGGTCTAAGACTCCGGCCCAGGTGCGTTCACGAAGACGGACCATGCTCGGTAGGGAGCGAAAACTGGACTTGGCGCAAGCCTCTATCGGGGACCAAGACGAGCGAAGTACGCAGACGCCTCCAGGATGCTCAGATCTCGGAACGGCAGATGCAGAAAAACTTGAACTGGTACCCGATATCGAGTCGAACTCGGAGAACATCGAGGCAACCCCCATGGACTTGACGAAGGAGAACCCTCGCCAGATTCCGCATGACCCGCGAGGAGAACTGCGACACTGGCAGAGGGGAATCTTTCAAAAGGCGCTCGATATCGGCACGCCCAAAGGGGAAAAGGCCGCCGAATTATGTAGCGCATTAGACGGAATCCTATCCAGAGCTATCTTAGGATTGGCCGAGGAACGGATCCGTCAATTGACAGAAAACTTCGTGACCGATTGGCTGCACCCGGCGTTAATTCCAGACGGAGGAGAGGAAGAGACAAAGAGCCCACGCCGGGCGAAAAGTCGGAACAGTAAGTTCCGGAGGAGGGGCCCTCCGAGGAACGGAAAAGAGGCAAAGAGCGGCAAGAGAAAAAGATTTGCATACGCTAGGAGCTCCGATATGTTTGAGCATTGTCCGCGAAGACTAGCTAGACTGGTTGTTTCGGATCAATTGGACTCGTTATGGCAAGGAGGCGACGAGGACGAGAAACCGCCCGCCCACGCGGTGCGGAGCCTTTACGAGGAACTCTGGGGAAAAGCTGCAGAGGACCATCTGGTTCTAGGTGATTCCAGGGTGAAATCGATCCACAATAATTTCGATTATTTGTGCCCGAAGGAGGTGAGGATTCGACTGAGGGCAACCCGTCCAGGGACCGCAGCTGGCTTGGACGGGATAATGAAACACCATCTGGTGAACTTCCCGGGGATTGCGAAGGTATTGGCGAAGCTCTTCAACTTACTGTTAGGCACAGGATTCTTGCCAAGAGAGTGGAAAAAGAACAGGACCACCCTCCTTCCGAAGGATGGGTGTGAAACGAGAAAACCTGAAAATTGGCGCCCGATCACAATATCTTCCCTCGTCTCGAGATTGTACTCGGCCCTCATAGCCGAAAGGTTGGGAAGGTCGGTGACTCTCTCCGCGAGGCAGAAGGGATTTGTATCGGAGGACGGCTGCTTTAGTAACTTGTTCCTCTTAAACGAGGTAACGAAGCAAGCCAAGGTCAACGGCGGATCCACGGTAGCCTTGTTGGACGTCTCCAAGGCGTTCGACTCGGTGCCGCACTCTGCGATCCTAAAAGCGTTACGAAAGAAGGGGGTTCACCCACACATTCAGCGACTTGTCGCGGAAATGTACACGGGGTCTTCCACGGAGATAGGGGGTTTCGGGAGGGGTATCCGGCTGGACATCCGCAGGGGGGTCAAGCAAGGGGACCCCCTCTCGCCGCTCCTGTTCAATGTGGTTCTAGACCCTCTGCTCGATAGGTTGGAGAAATCCAGCCTTGGAGCAGTAGTTCCATCTGGGAAACTGCCCGTACTCGCTTTTGCTGACGACCTGACCCTGATAGGTCAAAATGCGAATGAATGCCAAAAATTGATAACTGCCGTAGTTGAGTACCTCGATGCCCTAGGCATGAGGCTCAATGCGAGCAAGTGTACCTGTTTCTCGATCCGCAAACTCAGGAGAACCTACGCCGTTGAGGACCCGATGCTAATGATTGGGGACTCATTCATACCTGTAACCGACGCAGAAAAATCGGTCACATATTTGGGAATGCCGGTAAGTCCGTGGTACGGAATGGATTACCGAGCCACTGCTAAGTGTCTGGAAAGCAGTGTTGAAAGAGCAGGGAGCCTCGCATTGAAGCCTAGCGAGAAGCTGCACCTAATTCGCTCCTATATAATTCCCAAATTCCTTTATACACTGAGTGCGGGAGGACCATCGGTCGCAGCCCTGGAAAGGTTAGACCTTAGTCTGCGGAACGTATATCGCAAGATTTACCACCTACCCAATTCCACCGTCGTTAGTGTGTTCTACGCGCGACGGAGGGACGGTGGGTTAGGTATGCCTCGGTTGCGTTACGCAATCCCAATCTCACGCATTAGGTCGATGCTACGTCTAAAGGAAAGTGAAGACCCTCTGACCCGGTCCGTAATAGCTGCAAGCAGGATCGACGACCGCATAAGGGACCTGGCCCGCGGTCTTAGATTAAGAGCCCCCGAAGGCTTGGGAGAGATAGAGAAAATGAAAAAGAGTCTCTGCCAAAGGGAAATAAAGGAATGGTCTTCGAGGAAGTCGCAGGGTGTGGGCATCTCATACTTTGAGGATGACCCGAACGCCAATTGGTGGCTCACGGAGGGCGGGATCCTCCTCCCCTCGCGGGAGATCGAGGCGATCAAACTCCGGACGAACACCGTAGCCACGCGTGAGGCCCTGAAGCGGGGTCGCCAGAATCAGGGGCGTGAGCCCTTGTGCCGTAGATGTGGAGCCCGAGTCGAGACGATCGGGCACATCTTAGGCCAGTGCGTCGCCGTGAAAGGTCTCCGCATTAAGCGACACGACGCAATCGTGTCGAGCCTTGAGGACCACTTTCTGAAGATCCCCGAAGCAAAAGTCGCGAGAGAGCAGAAGTTTCCGGGGGGCACGGAAGGGGAGTACCTGATGCCGGATTTGGTGGTGGCGCTGAAAGACGTGGTCTACGTTATCGACGCCACCGTCAGGTTCGAGGCGGAAGGGTCCCTGGAAGCCGCCCATTCCGAAAAACTTGGAAAATACGAGCGACTGATACCCCAAGCCAAAATAATGTTCGAGGCAAAGGTAGGCAAAGTGTTGCCAATAGTAGTGGGGGCCCGGGGAGC
>NW_027286537.1:235000-240000 GCF_022747635.1 Hetaerina americana
TTTAAAACCTTTTAATGCGTTAAATGAAAATTTGGGCGCCTCTCTACTTATGCAATCAGTCTTTGTTCGGAAATTCTCATTTTTATACGTAATTTTTTTCAAACATATATTTTTCTCCCCGCAGTGCCGGGATGAGAAATGGCGAGTTTCAATTTCGGTCTTCAGTTTTCCCTCCACGGGTATTTTAAAACCTTTTCTTGCATTACATGATGATTTGGTCGCCTCTCTACTTTTGCAATCAGTCGTTGTTCGCAATTTTCATTTGTATACGTAATATTTTCAATTATATATTTTCCTCCCCCCCGCAGTGCCGGGATGAGAAAGTGGGCGTTTTAAATTTCATCTTAAGTTTTTCCTCCAAGGGTGTTTTAATACCTTATATTGCATTAAATGAAAATTTGGGCGCCTCTCTAATTTACCAATCGGTCTGTGTTGGGAAAATTTTCAAATTTGTATGCGTTATTTGGAAAAAAGTTTTGGACCCGCAGTGCCGGGATGACTTTTTCGCGAAACTTGCGAGGTATTCTTCTGGCGTGTTTTACATGGAAACCTAGGTCTAATCGATGATTTCCGCCGTTACTTAATTACACCACGTGATATTGGACCTGGAAACATGGAAAATAGTGCTTGCATTATCAATTTTTTTAGACGCACCTTGACAGCCTTTGGAGCATCAAATCCCGGCTGGTATGGTAACACATGTTTAATGGCATCAATATGTTACTCCTTTTTTCAAAGATATTGGGTTTAAATAAAGTATGATACCGCTCCATTAATTTTAATCTGAATAATTATACATGAGAAATGCTACCTTGCATTTCGGTGATCAAAATTACGTAAAAACCGAATTGAAAAATGAAAATTTTTATCCTTGGAAGAAAAACGTTGAAACTTCGCACCGTGAATGTGAGTACGAAGAAAAAAAATCCCAAGGCCTAAAACTTTTGGAAATTGACATGGTTCTCCAACGCGGAGTAAATGTTATGGCTGGTTGAGAACCGACTTATCCGGAGCGAATCCCATCTGTCCACGGTGACTAACACGGTCAATAATAAGAACGGCTATTATTCCTTTACATGAAAGCCGTTTCCATGAGGATATCACTACCTTTTTATTAAATAAAGGCAATGAAGGGAACGTACAAGTCCAAACAAACGATTAAAAATTGTTTTTTTTTTTGGATATTGCGAAATATGGGCGAGGGAAGGGGATATTTCCATGCCTGGCTTATAATGTCGAGGAAAATGAATTAAGTGTTAAGTAACGATATATATATGTTGAAAGGTTGACTTGGTTTGTAACTGATGTAACGATTTTTGCAATTCTTCCGGGAAAAAATCCGCAAGTGAAGCGAATTTAATGCGCAAATTATTCGCTGAAAACGAATAAATTACTTGGAAAAATTTTCTAAGTGCCGATTAATAATAATAAAGTAAGAAGTAAGGGTAAACTGGGAAGGACATGCAGAGAGAACGTAATCTTTGGAAAATGGTCGAAAATTTTCTAAGTCCCGCAAAAAATCGGCGTTTTGGACCAGTCTTTTTGCCCAGAATCTCCGAAAAACACCGGCGATTGCGCCATTCTGAGCAATGTCCAAGGGGATCCCAAAATGATTTTGACTTATATGTGGAGTATCGCATTGGCGAGTCCAACCGGTCAGCAAATGGCGAGGAAGTGATTCGGGGTTGGTTCTCGGTCTCTTCGGATCTCGCCCACCTCTACCTAGTCCCTTTTTGGAAATGGTACATAATTTACCCGAGAAATGGAAAAATCTGTTCAGGGGGCGATGCAGGGCGGGTTGCCGGGAGTTCCCCCTGCGATCGCCGGGACGAGGGTTGGTCTCTCCCCGGGGTCCTTTTGGGTTCCGGGTTGGGTTCTCTCACCGGGTGGCTGGGAATACGCCCGGTGTGTAATGCTTCCCAGACGGCCGTTTGTTTACGGAGTGCGATAAACGGTATGGGTGCGCACTCCAAACTGATTTTGACCTTGTCCGGCACTGTGTGTGTACCGGTAAGTAGGGCTGACGCTGGCCCGAAACCCTTCAAACCATACATGTCAGCAAAGCTTATAGCGCAAGCTAAGCCTCGGATGCCTCACAGTTCTAGTCCCGACTGTGTGGAAAATTCGGCTGGTGGACGATACCCGACGCGACTTGGCGACCGAACGGACAACGAATATTGGATAGCATACCCAATTGTGACGCCGTTCCCGTGCCCGCTGTGCGCTAGCGTAATGACTAGTGCGAGAGGGATCACGGGACATGTTAAAATGGTGCACCCTGGTACGAGGCAAAGATTTCGATGTTCGAAATGCGCAACGGAGTTCAGATCCTATCAATCCGTTGCATGCCACTATCCGCACTGCAAAGGGCAGATGAGTGGCGCCAGGGGGCCGGTTGAAAAAGAATATTCTTGCGAAGGATGTCCGAGGTTTTTCCCTACGGCTCGGGGATTAGCGACTCATGAACGCCATGCGCACCCCGCATTGCGGAATGAGAAGCGTCTCCGGTCGTGCCTTGTTCCGAAGGTTCTCAAAGAATCGGGACGTAAGGACTATCAATGGACCGAGGAAGAGTGTGCGAAACTCTCCGTTTTGATCAAGAAATTCTCTGGAGACCGCCGCGTGAACATTCGCATTGCTGAGGCTTTGGGGTCTAAGACTCCGGCCCAGGTGCGTTCACGAAGACGGACCATGCTCGGTAGGGAGCGAAAACTGGAATTGACGAAAGCCTCTATCGGGGACCAAAACGAGCGAAGTACGCAGACGCCTCCAGGATGCTCAGATCTCGGAACGGCAGATGCAGAAAAACTTGAACTGGTACCTGATATCGAGTTGAGCTCGGAGAACATCGAGGCAACCCCCATGGACTTGACGAAGGAGAACCCTCGCCAGATCCCGCATGACCCGCGAGGAGAACTGCGACACTGGCAGAGGGGAATCTTTCAAAAGGCGCTCGATATCGGCACGCCCAAAGGGGAAAAGGCCGCCGAATTATGTAGCGCATTAGACGGAATCCTATCCAGAGCTATCTTAGGATTGGCCGAGGAACGGATCCGTCAATTGACAGAAAATTTCGTGACCGATTGGCTGCACCCGGCGTTAATTCCAGACGGAGGAGAGGAAGTGACAAAGAGCCCACGCCGGGCGAAAAGTCGGAACAGTAAGTTCCGGAGGAAGGGCCCTCCGAGGAACGGAAAAGAGGCAAAGAGCGGCAAGAGAAAAAGATTTGCGTACGCTAGGAGCTCCGATATGTTTGAGCATTGTCCGCGAAGACTAGCTAGACTGGTTGTTTCGGATCGATTGGACTCGTTATGGCAAGGAGGTGACGAGGACGAGAAACCGCCCGCCCACGCGGTGCGGAGCCTTTACGAGGAACTCTGGGGAAAAGCTGCAGAGGACCAGCTGGTTCTAGGTGATTCCAGGGTGAAATCGATCCACAATAATTTCGATTATTTGTGCCCGAAGGAGGTGAGGATTCGACTGAGGGCAACCCGTCCAGGGACCGCAGCTGGCTTGGACGGGATAATGAAACACCATCTGGTGAACTTCCCGGGGATTGCGAAGGTATTGGCGAAGCTCTTCAACTTACTGTTAGGCACAGGATTCTTTCCAAGAGAGTGGAAAAAGAACAGGACCACCCTCCTTCCGAAGGATGGGTGTGAAACGAGAAAACCTGAAAATTGGCGCCCGATCACAATATCTTCCCTTGTCTCGAGATTGTACTCGGCCCTCATAGCCGAAAGGTTGGGAAGGTCGGTGACTCTCTCCGCGAGGCAGAAGGGATTTGTATCGGAGGACGGCTGCTTTAGTAACTTGTTCCTCTTAAACGAGGTAACGAAGCAAGCCAAGGTCAACGGCGGATCCACGGTAGCCTTGTTGGACGTCTCCAAGGCGTTCGACTCGGTGCCGCACTCTGCGATCCTAAAAGCGTTACGAAAGAAGGGGGTTCACCCACACATTCAGCGACTTGTCGCGGAAATGTACACGGGGTCTTCCACGGAGATAGGGGGTTTCGGGAGGGGTATCCGGCTGGACATCCGCAGGGGTGTCAAGCAAGGGGACCCCCTCTCGCCGCTCCTGTTCAATGTGGTTCTAGACCCTCTGCTCGATAGGTTGGAGAAATCCAGCCTTGGAGCAGTAGTTCCATCTGGGAAACTGCCCGTACTCGCTTTTGCTGACGACCTGACCCTGATAGGTCAAAATGCGAATGAATGCCAAAAATTGATAACTGCCGTAGTTGAGTACCTCGATGCCCTAGGCATGAGGCTCAATGCGAGCAAGTGTACCTGTTTCTCGATCCGCAAACTCAGGAGAACCTACGCCGTTGAGGACCCGATGCTAATGATTGGGGACTCATTCATACCTGTAACCGACGCAGAAAAATCGGTCACATATTTGGGAATGCCGGTAAGTCCGTGGTACGGAATGGATTACCGAGCCACTGCTAAGTGTCTGGAAAGCAGTGTTGAAAGAGCAGGGAGCCTCGCATTGAAGCCTAGCGAGAAGCTGCACCTAATTCGCTCCTATATAATTCCCAAATTCCTTTATAGACTGAGTGCGGGAGGACCATCGGTCGCAGCCCTGGAAAGGTTAGACCTTAGTCTGCGGAACGTATATCGCAAGATTTACCACCTACCCAATTCCACCGTCGTTAGTGTGTTCTACGCGCGACGGAGGGACGGTGGGTTAGGTATGCCTCGGTTGCGTTACGCAATCCCAATCTCACGCATTAGGTCGATGCTACGTCTAAAGGAAAGTGAAGACCCTCTGACCCGGTCCGTAATAGCTGCAAGCAGGATCGACGACCGCATAAGGGACCTGGCCCGCGGTCTTAGATTAAGAGCCCCCGAAGGCTTGGGAGAGATAGAGAAAATGAAAAAGAGTCTCTGCCAAAGGGAAATAAAGGAATGGTCTTCGAGGAAGTCGCAGGGTGTGGGCATCTCATACTTTGAGGATGACCCGAACGCCAATTGGTGGCTCACGGAGGGCGGGATTCTCCT